>NC_143028.1:10777500-10837500 GCF_057628025.1 Oncorhynchus mykiss | reverse complement strand
ATATAAACCTGACAAAGAATTAGATCTAGCTGTAGATACATTTCCATTTGTTGTCACAGTAAATAAATTAGTTAACTAATCCATCATGTTATTTTCCAAATCCAACTTTATTAGAACTGAGGCAGACAGCAACATCACAGTAACAGTCTGAGTACAGAACACATTGAAGTCTCCGGTAATCTATACAATACACATTACTACCCAGGATGTGGTCTCCCCAGCAGTACTAGAGTTTACTCAGTACACTACTCTAACACTCTAACACACTACTACTGCTCCAACTAGGCCCCAGACCAGACCAGAGCCTCGTCTACTCCTGCTTCCCCAGACAGAGCTCCTGTTGTGGGCCTCCTCCAGTAGGTCCTAGACCAGACACTGGCTCCTACGTAGGGGGGAGGCCTGGGTGTGTTGGAAGTGGGAGACCCTGCAGGTGTAGAGCTCTCCCTGCTCCCAGCCTGCCTTGCTCAGGGTCAGGATGCTGCTGCGTCTGTAAAGGCCTTCCTTCTCTTCTTCTGGACTGGTCACGACCCCCTGGCTCACCTCCAGCCCGTCCACCTCCCAGCTCACCAGCGCCCCCTGAGGGGAGTAGTCAGTCAGCAGGCAGGCCAGTGAGGCAGAGCCTCCAGAGAGCTGCTCAGAGGAGGGGGGGAGCAGAGACACTGTGGGACTGACAGTAGGACCAGCTGGAGAGAAGAGCACATTTTAATGTTACATTCCAGAGGAGAGAGAAATAGAGTTCTATAAAATACACAACTTATTAAGGTTCACAGAGAACACCTCACAACTCAACAACAATTACATCAATGCACAATAAAGTACATCACTGTTGCTGAGTTTTTATTTATCCATGTATTTTCATGTATATTTGCTGTACTAGGGACAAAGACCCCATTCATTAAGGATCTTATCGCTCAATAACACTGCTGGAAGCAGATATTAAGTAACTTTATACTCTGCTGTGTGTTGTGGTGCACCTTCCATGTCCCTTACTTCAATAAGGCGTTTAAAAGGTCAGTCTGCTGTTCAAACAACAACAAAGCAGACACCCCGCCATTGTTTTTGGTAAACAGCTGAGGGATGGGGCTGGAGTTCATGACAGAACTACGGATGTAAGAAAATGTATGTAGCAATCACAGATTGCCCATTTAAAGTCAGTCCACTTCACAATAATATCAGACAATGAAAAGGGACCAGAACTTTTCTGTTATACTAATAACATTCTCTGTGTAATTCGCGTGTCATAGCAGGGAACTAAACCTGATTAGCTCTTTGAATAAAAAATCTGTTTATTTTGAATAACTTGTTCAAAGACAGGTTGCTTGGCTGCACAACTGAAAGTCTCCCACAGACGGTAGCTAACATTTTGCCTTCTAAACCCTGAATTCTGAAATAAGTACTAGTATTGGGGTTTCCTTTACAGAGTTTGAGTCTTAACATGTCTGGTATATATTCTGTAGGGTTTTGAAGTAAAGGAAAAAACACTTACTTGTCAGCAGCAGTTTGGTCCCTCCACCGAACGTGTACCACAGTGATACAGTCTAGTTAAGACGCCGTACAACCTCCTTCACACAAGAGTGAGCACACCCTGCACTAACAGAACCACTCATACAGCTCCACACAGCGTTGTACAACTTTACTATACTCATAAAGCATTACACATCTTCACATACAACTACAGTATTTGACACTCTTAATATAGGAAATATTGTAGCAAGCGATACTCATGTTTTATCATTTACAATTACATGACATTTTATTCATTTAGCAGACATTCTTATCCAGAGCACCTCTGTGCATTCATCTTAAGATAGCTAGGTGGGACAACCACAATAATTAAGCACATTATGTGCACATTATATACAGCATACTATGATTAACAAAGTCTCTGATTTGAGCTCCTTAATGTCTCCACCCAAATGTTTTTAACTCCAATGATGTCATATGTTATCAGAATGCATATGGGCAGAGTGAAACATTGTTATTTGCGACAAATATCAGTATTGACAATTGTGCCATTTTACTGTCAACAACAGAAATATAAAGCATTTCACATTATTATTATTTTCAGTTTATTATTCTGTCCTGAGGTAGGGTGTTTCCATAGAGGAGGTGCTTTGCATTGGCAGCTCATGCTTCAGTGCTCTGGGAGTGTTTATAGCCCTGTGAGTTTCAGACTGCAGGACTGAGATCTGTCCTTCAACACAACAGAAACGACAGCAACCATGACTCTGATCACCATCTTCATCTGGACACTGGTCTGCTGCTGTCTCAAAGGTCTGTTGTTTTATAACTCTTACAATGGAAAAATACATGTTGAGTACCTTGTATAATCATTGAAATGGATCTCAATGAATAAACATCCCTGTATAAAATATTATGAAATATAAATTATCTGTTATTTATACTCGTTGATATTTTTCCTCTTCAGGATCCAGAGGTCAGGTGACTGTGACTCAGCCTCCTGTAGTGACATTTTCTCCAGGAGACCCTGTCACTCTGACCTGTACAACCAACCCGAAAGTGTACAAATGGAGTGATGGAAATGAGGGTGTGTTCTGGTATCAACAGAGACCTGGAGAAGCTCCCAAACTCCTGATAAGATATGCAAAGAAACGGTTAGATGGGATTCCTGCTAGATTCAGTGGCAGTGGGTCTGAGAGGGACTTCACTCTGACCATCAGTGGAGTCCAGGCTGAAGATGCTGCAGTTTACTACTGTCAGAGTTACCACTATCTCAATAGTAAAAACTTGTTCACACAGTGATTTAGAGACGTACAAAAACCCCCTGTACAAAATGACACACATCACTGGTCCACTGAACACAGAACTAAGGGTCTTTACAAACTAGTTTCATAACTCTTCAACCTCCCATGTCTACAAATATCCCTCCTTATTAGAATGATACAGGTGAAATAGTCCCATTGAGGATGAATAATCCTTATCATGACAACATAAGATCATGTGTGAAGCAAGAAGGTTGGTGTGCCTCAATGCTTGGTTGACCAACCAGACACACACAGCTGGCCAACACTTCTGTGGAGCAGTATTGAGTGTGTGTGTAAGTGCATGCGTGGGTTTGACTGAGAGAGAGCACTGTGAAACAGAAACTTAGATTTGCATGGCCCCTCTCCCAGAATAGAGCAGTACACTCCCCAGATGTTCCCCCATCCTTAACACCCCACCAGCGCTAGACCAGAGGAGGTCAAAGATCAAAGTCAGAGGTTAGATGTCAGTCACAGGTCATTTTATAGGTCACTGCACTAGTCTTGTGTGGTGTACACAGGAAGAGGTTGAACACCGGACGTCAGCCAGACTGGTAGAGGTCAAAGATTTTAAAAAGTCAGAGGTCAGTTCCCCAGGGAAGAGAGTCATTCCAACCCCAATATGCCACCAGACTGCCTGTCACTTTGTTCTAGTCAGCTTTTAGTTAGAGACTAGATGATGAGAGCACCATTTACTAAGGTCACATTTTACATCCCTAGTGCCCACTAGAATGGCATGAGGAAGTATTAGATAAGTAGTGATGTACATCTGAAGATTCATCATGAATTCATTAGGAATCAGCACTGAGACAGATTCAACATTGATTCATCAGGAATCAGCACTGAGACAGATTCATCATGAATTCATCAGGAATCAGTACTGAGACAGATGCATCATGAATTCAACAGGAATCAGCACTGAGACAGATTCATCGTGAATTCATCAGGAATCAGCACTGAGACAGATTCATCATGAATGAATCAGGAATCAGCACTGAGACAGTTTCATCCTGAATTCACCAGGAATCAGCACTGAGCCAGATTCAACATTCATTCATCATGAATCAGCACTGAGACAGTTTCATCAGGAATTCATCAGGAATCAGCACTGAGACAGATTCATCATGAATTCATCAGGAATCAGCACTGAGCCAGTTTCATCCTGAAATCACCAGGACTCAGCACTGAGCCAGATTCAACATTAATTCATCATGAATCAGCATTGAGCCAGTTTCATCAGGAATTCATCAGGAATCAGCACTAGGCCAGATTCATCATGAATTCATCATGAATCAGCACTGAGTCAGTTTCATCATGAATTCATCATGAATCAGCACTGAGCCAGTTTCATCAGGAATTCATCATGAATCAGCACTGAGACAGTTTCATCATGAATTCATCATGAATCAGCACTGAGACAGATTCATCATGAATTCATAATGAATCAGCACTGAGACAGATTCATCATGAATTCATCATGAATCAGCACTGAGACAGTTTCATCATGAATTCATCATGAATCAGCACTGAGACAGTTTCATCATGAATTCATCATGAATCAGCACTGAGCCAGATGGAAGTCTTCATCTCAGTTTAGAATACCTCCAGGGTCACTGACAGGTCAGCCAGTGGCAAAGGTCAACAGTTCCAAAATGACATGCTCAGACACACACAAAATTGATACGAAGGAGGACATTCATTTTAATCATTGAGATTCTAGCATGTAAAGAAGTGGCCATAGCAGACCATCTTTTTATGTATTTCTGGATATTCTGAAAGGTTTCTAAGTAGTTCTTCCTGAAAGTAGTGTGAATAGAGGGGGTTAAGTAATGTCTAAGTAGTTCTTCCTGAAAGTAGTGTGAATAGAGGGGGTTAAGTAATGTCTAAGTAGTTCTTCCTGAAAGTAGTGTGAATAGAGGGGGTTAAGTAATGTCTAAGTAGTTCTTCCTGAAAGTAGTGTGAATAGAGGGGGTTAAGTAATGTCTAAGTAGTTCTTCCTGAAAGTAGTGTGAATAGATTTGGTTAAGTAATGTCTAAGTAGTTCTTCCTGAAAGTAGTGTGAATAGAGGGGGTTATTTAATGTCTAAGTAGGTGGTTTGTTTCTTCACTGGGATAAAGGGTGGTAGTTGCTTCCCTTAGCTGAGTTAAGAGGTAGTAGATCTGTTTTAAACCAGTTGATCTTGTAACCAGACCGTGACCTGAATGCTGTGAAAACAGACATTATTGTCTGGAGGGATTTCTGAACCTTTGCAACGTAAAGCAGTATGTCATCTGCATATAGAGAACTTGCTTGTTAAGCCAAGGTTGGAAATGTACTGCCACCTGCCATAATGGAATGTTTCCACATGAGGATAATGCATTGGCTGATTCCTCCTGATGACCTGGATGGAATTATGTGATCATTCCTTAACCCATAGGAAGTCCCACCTAGTTGGCTACTTCAAAATGGTGGAATTCCTCAATGGCAATGTCCATGCATAACGGTTATATCCATCTGAGGCCTCAATCATTATTTATGGTCTGAACTGAACTTCAGCATGACGCCATTTTAGCACAAGTCTAGAATATCAAGTATAGAATAGCAATACACTAGCATTGAATGGATACACTTAAATGTAACTAAAATCTATGGTCAATTACAGGCCTGCCACAGATTTAGGTAAGCTATTTCCTTCCATGTTTAAGATTATTGTGTTTATGTCATTGCATTAACAGTTTCATCATCTGTCCTGAGGCAGGGTATTTCCATAGAGCAGGTGCTTTGCATTGGCAGCTCATTCTTCAGTGCTCTGGGAGTGTTTATAGCCCTGAGAGTTTCACACTTCATGAATTATATCTGTCCTGACAGTACGACTGCAGTGTTATCAGCATTGGGTCCAGTCTGTTCAGTCTTCTCAGAGCTACAGTTGATGATGAAGATGATGAAGATGACATCACTGATTCCACTGCTGATCATAATGGGGTTTCTGACCCAAGGTTAGAATCTCTCAGCATCTCTCACTGTGGTCTACTGGTTTTAGCAGGTTTTAATGGGCCAGTACATGTTTGTACATGGAAAATGTTTTCAATGCTTTTTATCTGGATTTCTAAGACGACTCAAAGCTACATTTTTCTGTTTCAATTTCAGAGTCATCTGCACAACGTGTCCTGAATCAAGCTGATGAATTGAAGTCAGTTCGTCTGGGAGACAGTGTGTCTATCAAAGCTGTTGCAAGTTCAACCGGTATTGATGATGACATGAGCTGGTACCTGCAGAAACCTGGACAGGCTCCTAAACTCCTCATCTATAATGTAGAAACCCTTCAGTCTGGAACACCATCTAGATTCAGTGGCAGTAGATCAGGTACTGAGTACACTCTTACAATTACTGGTGTCCAAGCTGAAGATGCAGGAGATTACTATGGTATGGGTTATTATGGCGACCCAGAGCATTTCACACAATGATTTAGAGTCGTACAAAAACCTTCCTCAGCCAGACTGCACAGAGACTGTACTGCTGCAGCTGGGACCTACTGCAGGTGTTGAGGAACAACAGACTATGATATGAAACACTGGTTCACTGAACACACAACTCTAGTTATATGACATCACCAAGCATAAATAACCACTACTTTACCACCAATGGTCAGATAATGTGGTTCCCAGAATAGAGCACCTCTGTCCACTGATATTCATAACCACCACTTTACCCCCATTCTGAAAATCTGGTTACAACTCACAAATTAATCTCAAATTCACAAAATAGTTTAGTCATGATCAAAACTAACAACTATGTCCCATAACCTCCTCCCATGTCTATAATGGTCAGATGATGTGGTTCGGCTCCTGTCCCCAGATATTCACTGTCCCAAGGGGGTCTATTCACTACCCATCCCCCCTCCCCCCTTCCAACCTTCTAATGTTCAGTTAGTCTTTGTTTAGTCTTTGTTTAACCACAAGTCCACAGATATTCACTTCTATTTCTTTACATAATACAAATCAGGGACACCTTGTTTGACATTAATACAAAGTATTTTATTTAGTTAACATTTCCAATCTGAATGCAGAAGCAATAAAACACAGGTACAGATTTAAAGATGCAGAATCCCAGATTGATGACCAGAGATGAAGCTAGGTAGATGTTCTCTGTAGGTAGATGTTCTCTGTGTACAGGGTGTCTACTGGGAGCAGTGGTGTGGCTCCAGTGTGTGAGTGACGGGGGTCTGGTCCTTTAGGGTGGCCTCACAGGTGACTGAGCCAGCCTTCCTCCACTGGTCAGTGGGGAGGGTGAGGCTGCTGCTCCAGCTGTAGTGACTGTCCTTCTCCAGGACCTCCAGACTCTGGCTGCCCTGCAAGGCCCCCCCGGCCCCCAGCCTCCAACCCAGCTTCCAGCCCTCCGGGAAGCCCCTGTTGGCCAGGCACACTAGAGCCACATTCCCCTGGTCCTGCTCCTCACTGGAGGGAAGTAGGACAGTCAGGGAGGGAGGTACCACACCCACTAGGAGAGAGAAGATGAGGAGGGAGAGATGGAGAGATAACATATAAGGGTTAAACTGGACAAGAACCTTGAAGAACTTTCAGCAACTTTAATATGAGGAAACAAATATGATATTCGTATTGTATAAAATAGTCTGTGAAAAAGGCAAGTTATATATAAATATATTTTACACACTCTTTAACTTCCCTCCAATATCATCGATGAAGCAACACCACACACTACAGTCAGTGATGCATTAAAGTGCAGAAAGGAAACTGACTTGCTTACAAAATAAAATGTTTAACAATGCTGCTGAACTGTTTTTGTGTATTTAAAGACATCGAACACATCAAACTATTATTTTTTGGCATATTAGGTTTTTGTCCTTGAATGATCATTAGGGTATGTGGAAACACACTCGGAATCAAATAAATTCAACAAATCAAATAAATGAAACATTAAAAACGACAACTTTTTCTGAATAATTACTTTTTATTTACTTTACCAGTATATAAATGTTCAATTGAATTTATTATAAAAAGGATGAATCTCTTGTACTTACAGTCAACAATGAGTTTGGTGCCTCCACCGAAAGTGTACCACAGTGACACAGACTCATTGAACAGCCGTACAAAAACCTCCTGCACTTTACACACACCAGTAACTCTCTACACAACACACATTCAACCCTACCACTGATTGTCTGTCAAAAACAGCATGTGTAGGTCATAACTTTTCAAATTAGTTTAAGTTTGATATTTTAGATTATTACTTTTTGCTGAATTCCCCCCTGACTATAAAATCTAAATGTTGGAGATGTGTAATATCTCTGACAAACTCACTAAGTATAAGAAGCAGCCATGTAGAATAGAAATACACCAGTATTGAATTAATAAAGTTACATGTAACTAAATACTGTAGTCAATTCCAGGCCTTCACACAGATTCAGGTAAACTATTTCCTTCCATGTTTAATATTGTTATTGTGTTGCAGTAATAGTTTCATCATCTGTCCTGAGGTAGGGTGTTTCCATAGAGGAGGTGCTTTGCATCGACAGCTCATGCTTCAGTGCTCTGGGAGTGTTTATAGCCCTGTGAACTTCAGACTGCAGGACTGAGATCTGTCCTGACACTTTAGGACTTCAGTGTTATCATTGTTGTGTTCAGTCTGTTGTCTTCTCAGAGCCACAGATGATGAGGAAGATGATGAAGATGATATCACTGATTCCACTGCTGATCACACTGGGGTTCCTGACTCAGGGTGAGAAAGTCTGCTCTCTGACCTTTCTGAACTGCCGTCTTCAGAGAGCATCAGTTAAGAACCAGTGAAGTTTTGGCAACAGGAGTTTGAGAAGCCTCTATGATACTGCTTGTACATGGTGAGAGATTACAGTTATTTTATATGGATTCTGTTGACTTGTTCTCCACCTCTCATTTCTAGAATCGTCTGCTGGAGTTGTGACTCAGTCTCCTACTGTCAAGTCTGTTCGTCTGGGAGAGACTGTATATCTGAGCTGCACAGCCAGTAAGGGGGTGGATGATGACCTGAGCTGGTACCTGCAGAAACCTGGACAGTCCCCTCAACTCCTATTCTATAAAATAAGTCGACGTCATTCTGAAACTCCTGGTCATTTCAGTAGCAGTGGATCTCAACCAGATTTTACTCTGACCATCAGTGTAGTCCAGGTTGAGGATGTAGGAGATTACTACTGCATGGGTTTGTACACTGATGGGAGCACACAGTGATTTAGAGTCGTACAAAAACCTCCCTCAGTCAGACTGCCCAGAAACTGTACTGCTGCAGCTGGGACCTACTGCAGGTGTTGAGGAACAACAGACTATGATATGAAACACTGGTCCACTGAACACACAGCGTTAGACAGTTCCACACCAAGACAATGTTACTCTGGTTACTCACGACAGGATCATAGTTCACCCAACCACCTCCTCTACACAACCACAACCTTTACTTCACCTCTGGAGTGGTCAGATAAAAATGAATTGTGTAGAACAGACATCATTATTTGTCAAAAAGAACATGTAGTGTTAGCTCTACTCATTGTATTTCTATCTTTAATGTTTTAAACGTTTCATCTCACTGAACGCAGGCTTGATTTGCATGGTCAGGGTCAGATGGTTTAGCTTCTACTAGTTTAGAGAAGTTCTGTCCCCAGGGGGTTGGTCAGACAGACAGACAGACGGACGGACAGAGAGAGAGAGAGAGAGAGAGAGAGAGAGAGAGAGAGAGAGAGAGAGAGAGAGAGAGAGAGAGAGAGAGAGAGAGAGAGAGAGAGTGTGAGAGTGTGAGAGAGATTGAAAAAGCAAAACACACATTCAACAAATAGTCATTTGGTCTTAGAAAGAGAAATATAAACCTGACAAAGAATTAGATCTAGCTGTAGATACATTTCCATTTGTTGTCACAGTAAATAAATTAGTCAACTAATCCATCATGTTATTTTCCAAATCCAACTTTATTAGAACTGAGGCAGACAGCAACATCACAGTAACAGTCTGTATCTATACAATACACATTACTACCCAGGATGTGGTCTCCCCAGCAGTACTAGAGTTTACTCAGTACACTACTCTAACACTCTAACACACTACTACTGCTCCAACCAGGCCCCAGACCAGACCAGAGCCTCGTCTACTCCTGCTTCCCCAGACAGAGCTCCTGTTGTGGGCCTCCTCCAGTAGGTCCTAGACCAGACACTGGCTCCTACGAAGGGGGGAGGCCTGGGTGTGTTGGAAGTGGGAGACCCTGCAGGTGTAGAGCTCTCCCTGCTCCCAGCCTGCCTTGCTCAGGGTCAGGATGCTGCTGCGTCTGTAAAGGCCTTCCTTCTCTTCTTCTGGACTGGTCCTGACCCCCTGGCTCACCTCCAGCCCGTCCACCTCCCAGCTCACCAGCGCCCCCTGAGGGGAGTAGTCAGTCAGCAGACAGGCCAGTGAGGCAGAGCCTCCAGAGAGCTGCTCTGAGGAGGGGGGGAGCAGAGACACCGTGGGACTGACAGTAGGACCAGCTGGAGAGAAGAGAACATTTTAATGTTACATTCCAGAGGAGAGAGAAATAGAGTTCTATAAAATACACAACTTATTAAGGTTCACAGAGAACACCTCACAACTCAACAACAATTACATCAATGCACAATAAAGTACATCACTGTTGCTGAGTTTTTATTTATCCATGTATTTTCATGTATATTTGCTGTACTAGGGACAAAGACCTCATTCATTAAGGATCTTATCGCTCAATAACACTGCTGGAAGCAGATATTAAGTAACTTTATACTCTGCTGTGTGTTGTGGTGCACCTTCCATGTCCCTTACTTCAATAAGGCGTTTAAAAGGTCAGTCTGCTGTTCAAACAACAACAACAAAATTGAACCTCTCTCAAGTTCATGACAGAACTACGGATGTAAGAAAATGTATGTAGCAATCACAGATTGCCCATTTAAAGTCAGTCCACTTCACAATAATATCAGACAATGAAAGGGACCAGAACTTTTCTGTTATACTAATAACATTCTCTGTGTAATTTGCGTGTCATAGCAGGGAACTAAACCTGATTAGCTCTTTGAATAAAAAATCTGTTTATTTTGAATAACTTGTTCAAAGACAGGTTGCTTGGCTGAACAACTGAAAGTCTCCCACAGACGGTAGCTAACATTTTGCCTTCTAAACCCTGAATTCTGAAATAAGTACTAGTATTGGGGTTTCCTTTACAGAGTTTGAGTCTTAACATGTCTGGTATATATTCTGTAGTGTTTTGAAGTAAAGGAAAAAACACTTACATCTCAGCAGCAGTTTGGTCCCTCCACCGAACGTGTACCACAGTGATACAGTCTAGTTAAGACGCCGTACAACAACCTCCTTCACACAAGAGTGAGCACACCCTGCACTAACAGAACCACTCATACAGCTCCACACAGCGTTGTACAACTTTACTATACTCATAAAGCATTACACATCTTCACATACAACTACAGTATTTGACACTCTTAATATAGGAAATATTGTAGCAAGCGATACTCATGTTTTATCATTTACAATTACATGACATTTTATTCATTTAGCAGACATTCTTATCCAGAGCACCTCTGTGCATTCATCTTAAGATAGCTAGGTGGGACAACCACAATAATTAAGCACATTATGTGCACATTATATACAGCATACTATGATTAACAAAGTCTCTGATTTGAGCTCCATAATGTCTCCACCCAAATGTTTTTAACTCCAATGATGTCATATGTTATCAGAATGCATATGGGCAGAGTGAAACATTGTTATTTGCGACAAATATCAGTATTGACAATTGTGCCATTTTACTGTCAACAAAAGAAATATAAAGCAATTCACATGATGATTATTTGCAGTTTATTATTCTGTCCTGAGGTAGGGTGTTTCCATAGAGGAGGTGCTTTGCATTGGCAGCTCATGCTTCAGTGCTCTGGGAGTGTTTATAGCCCTGTGAGTTTCAGACTACAGGACTGAGATCTGTCCATCAACACAACAGAAACCACGGCAACCATGACTCTGATCACCATCTTCATCTGGACACTGGTCTGCTGCTGTCTCAAAGGTCTGTTGTTTTATAACTCTTACAATGGAAAAATACATGTTGAGTACCTTGTATAATCATTGAAATGGATCTTAATGAATAAACATCCCTGTATAAAATATGATGAAATATAAATGATTTGTTATTTATACTCGTTGATCAATTCATATTCTTCCTCTTCAGGATCCAGAGGTCAGGTGACTGTGACTCAGCCTCCTGTAGTGACATTTTCTCCAGGAGACCCTGTGACTCTAACCTGTACAACCAACCCTAAAGTGCACAGATACAGTGATGGAGATGAGGGTGCGTTCTGGTATCAACAGAGACCTGGAGAAGCTCCCAAACTCCTGATAATATACGCAAATCAACTGCTAGATGGGATTCCTGCTAGATTCAGTGGCAGTGGGTCTGAGAGGGACTTCACTCTGACCATCAGTGGAGTCCAGGCTGAAGATGCAGCCATTTACTACTGTCAGAGTTACCACGGTAGTACTGTGTTCACACAGTGATTTAGAGCCGTACAAAAACCTCCTGTACAAAATGACACACATCACTGATCCACTGAACACAGAACTAAGGGTCTTGTTATATGACATCACCAAGTATAAACACTTTACTAACTCACAGAAACAATGGTTACAAACTAGTATCATAACTCTTCCAACCTCCAATGTCTACAAATGTCCTCAGGAAGATACAGGTGAAATAGTCCCATAGACTATAAAAAAAGTTGGTATGCCACAGTGATTGGTTGGTCAACCAGACACACACAGCTGGCTAACACATCTGTGGAGCAGTATTGAGTGTGTAAGTGCATGACTGTGTGTGACAGAGAGAGAGCCCTGTGAAACAGAAACTTAGATTTGCATGGCCCCTCTCCCAGAATAGAGCAGTACACTCCCCAGATGTTCCCCCATCCTTAACACCCCACCAGCGCTAGACCAGAGGAGGTCAAAGATCAAAGTCAGAGGTTAGATGTCAGTCACAGGTCCTTTTATAGGTCACTGCACTAGTCTTGTGTGGTGTACACAGGAAGAGGTTGGACACCGGACGTCAGCCAGACTGGTAGAGGTCAAAGATTTTAAAAAGTCAGAGGTCAGTTCCCCAGGGAAGAGAGTCATTCCAACCCCAATATGCCACCAGACTGCCTGTCACTTTGTTCTAGTCAGCTTTTAGTTAGAGACTAGATGATGAGAGCACCATTTACTAAGGTCACATTTTACATCCCTAGTGCCCACTAGAATGGCATGAGGAAGTATTAGATAACTAGTGATGTACATCTGAAGATTCATCATGAATTCATCAGGAATCAGCACTGAGACAGATTCAACATTAATTCACCAGGAATCAGCACTGAGACAGATTCATCATGAATTCATCAGGAATCAGTACTGAGACAGATTCATCATGAATTCATCAGGAATCAGCACTGAGACAGATTCATCATGAATTCATCAGGAATCAGCACTGAGACAGATTCATCAGGAATCAGCACTGAGCCAGTTTCATCATGAATTCATCATGAATCAGCACTGAGACAGATTCAACATTAATTCATCAGAAATCAGCACTGAGACAGATTCATCATGAATTCATCAGGAATCAGTACTGAGACAGATTCATCATGAATTCATCAGGAATCAGCACTGAGACAGATTCAGCATGAATTCATCAGGAATCAGCACTGAGACAGATTCATCAGGAATCAGCACTGAGCCAGTTTCATCATGAATTCATCAGGAATCAGCACTGAGCCAGATTCAACATTAATTCATCATGAATCAGCACTGAGCCAGTTTCATCAGGAATTCATCATGAATCAGCACTGAGACAGTTTCATCATGAATTCATCATGAATCAGCACTGAGACAGATGGAAGTCTTCATCTCAGTTTAGAATACCTCCAGGGTCACTGACAGGTCAGCCAGTGGCAAAGGTCAACAGTTCCAAAATCACATGCTCAGACACACACAACCTCCTAATGCCTCCACCAGTACCTGTCCTGTACCACACTGGGGCATCTCCCAGACCTAACCCTGAGTAATCTAGACTAGATATCAGACAGAGGATAACATTCACCTCTAGCTGATATGTCTGACCTAGCAAGGTCAAGAATCTGATATAAATGGGTTCTTACACGCTAAGAATTCTTTATTACACCATATTGGAGAGTATAAATGCCATTTAAGATTAGATCTCATATGTTTCTCTGTATTTATTTATTTAATTAGGCAAGTCAGTAAAGAACAAATTGTTATTTACAATGACGGCCTACAATGGACAAACCCGGGCCAATTGTGCGCTCCCCTATGGGATTCCCAATCACAGGCCGGATGTGATACAGCCTGGAGTCAAACCAGGGTGTCTGTAGTAACGCCTCTAGCACTGAGATGCAGCACCTTAGACCACTGTGCCACTCAGGAGCCCTGTAGCTTTCCACACATTTACTGAATATGCTATAATGGATCCAAACAACAAGTCCACCTGATGCTTTTGTTCTCTGTAATGTTGCATATTCAATATGTGGTCTCTTTCTCCCCCAAATGAACAACTTCATTACAGAGTCAAGTTTAGACCAATAGTCTATAGGAGGCGGCAGTGGGAACATGGAACTGGTAAAATTGATACGAAGGAGGACATTCATTTTAATCATTGAGATTATAGCATGTAAAGAAGTGGCCATAGCAGACCATCTTTTTATGTATTTCTGGATATTCTGAAAGGTTTCTAAGTAGTTCTTCCTGAAAGTAGTGTGAATAGAGGGGGTTATTTAATGTCTAAGTAGTTCTTCCTGAAAGTAGTGTGAATAGAGGGGGTTAAGTAATGTCTAAGTAGTTCTTCCTGAAAGTAGTGTGAATAGAGGGGGTTAAGTAATGTCTAAGTAGTTCTTCCTGAAAGTAGTGTGAATAGAGGGGGTTATTTAATGTCTAAGTAGTT
Source organism: Oncorhynchus mykiss (assembly GCF_057628025.1). Classification (NCBI taxonomy): domain Eukaryota; kingdom Metazoa; phylum Chordata; class Actinopteri; order Salmoniformes; family Salmonidae; genus Oncorhynchus; species Oncorhynchus mykiss. Next base: position 10,822,782 of record NC_143028.1, on the reverse strand, counting down.
CTTCCTGAAAGTAGTGTGAATAGAGGGGGTTAAGTAATGTCTAAGTAGTTCTTCCTGAAAGTAGTGTGAATAGAGGGGGTTAAGTAATGTCTAAGTAGTTCTTCCTGAAAGTAGTGTGAATAGAGGGGGTTAAGTAATGTCTAAGTAGGTCTTCCTGAAAGTAGTGTGAATAGAGGGGGTTAAGTAATGTCTAAGTAGTTCTTCCTGAAAGTAGTGTGAATAGAGGGGGTTAAGTAATGTCTAAGTAGGTGGTTTGTTTCTTCACTGGGATAAAGGGTGGTAGTTGCTTCCCTTAGCTGAGTTAAGAGGTAGTAGATCTGTTTTAGACCAGTTGATCTTGTAACCAGACCGTGACCTGAATGCTGTGAAAACAGACATTATTGTCTGGAGGGATTTCTGAACCTTTGCAACGTAAAGCAGTATGTCATCTGCATATAGAGAACTTGCTTGTTAAGCCAAGGTTGGAAATGTACTGCCACCTGCCATAATGGAATGTTTCCACATGAGGATAATGCATTGGCTGATTCCTCCTGATGACCTGGATGGAATTATGTGATCATTCCTTAACCCATAGGAATTCCCACCTAGTTGGCTAATTCAAAATGGTGGAATTCCTCAATGGCAATGTCCATGCAAAACGGTTATATCCATCTGAGGCCTCAATCATTATTTATGGTCTGAACTGAACTTCAGCATGACACCATTTTAGCACAAGTCTAGAATATCAAGTATAGAATAGCAATACACTAGTATTGAATGGATACACTTAAATGTAACTAAATTCTATGGTCAATTACAGGCTTGCCACAGATTTAGGTAAGCTATTTCCTTCCATGTTTAAGATTATTGTGTTTATGTCATTGCATTAACAGTTTCATCATCTGTCCTGAGGCAGGGTATTTCCATAGAGCAGGTGCTTTGCATTGGCAGCTCATTCTTCAGTGCTCTGGGAGTGTTTATAGCCCTGAGAGTTTCACACTTCATGAATTATATCTGTCCTGACAGTAAGACTGCAGTGTTTGCAGAATTGGGTCCAGTCTGTAGTCTTCTCAGAGCCACAAATGATGATGAAGATGATGAAGATGATATCACTGATACCACTGCTGATCATACTGGGGTTCCTGACCCGAGGTTAGAAATTCTCAGCATCTCTCACTGTGGTCTACTGGTTTTAGCAGGTTTTAATGGGCCTGTACATGTTTGTACATGGAAAATGTTTTCAATGCTTTTCATCTGGATTATTAAGACGACTCAAAGCTAATTTCTCCATTTCAATTTCAGAGTCATCTGCACAACGTGTCCTGAATCAAGCTGATGAATCTAAGTCAGTTCGTCTGGGAGACAGCGTGTCTATCAAAGCTGTTGCAAGTTCAACCGGTATTGATGATGACATGAGCTGGTACCTGCTGAAACCTGGACAGGCTCCTAAACTCCTCATCTATAAAGTAGAAACCCTTCAGTCTGGAACACCATCTAGATTCAGTGGCAGTAGATCAGGTACTGAGTACACTCTTACAATCAGTGATTTCCAAGCTGAAGATGCAGGAGATTACTATGGTATGGGTGTATATGGCGCCCCAGAGCTTTTCACACAATGATTTAGAGTCGTACAAAAACCTCCCTCAGTCAGACTGCACAGAGACTGTACTGCTGCAGCTGGGACCTACTGCAGGTGTTGAGGAACAACAGACTATGATATGAAACACTGGTTCACTGAACACACAACTCAGGTCCTGGTTATATGACATCACCAAGCATAAATAACCACTACTTTACCACCAATGGTCAGATAATGTGGTTCCCAGAATAGAGCACCTCTGTCCCCTGATATTCATAACCACCACTTTACCCCCATTCTGAAAATCTGGTTACAACTCACAAATTAATCTCAAATTCACAAAATAATTTAGTCATGATCAAAACTAACATCTATATCCCATAACCTCCTCCCATGTCTATAATGGTCAGATGATGTGGTTCAGCTCCTGTCCCCAGATATTCACTGTCCCAAGGGGGTCTATTCACTACCCCTCCCCCCCTTCCAACCTTCTAATGTTCAGTTAGTCTTTGTTTAACCACAAGCTCACAGATATTCACTTCTATTTCTTTACATAATACAAATCAGGGACACCTTGTTTGACATTAATACAAAGTATTTTATTTAGTTAACATTTCCAATCTGAATGCAGAAGCAATAAAACACACGTACAGACGCAGAATCCCAGATTGATGACCAGAGATGAAGCTCTAGATAGATATCTAGAATGATAGAATGACAGATAGGTAGATGTTCTCTGTGTACAGGGTGTCTACTGGGAGCAGTGGTGTGGCTCCAGTGTGTGAGTGACGGGGGTCTGGTCCTTTAGGGTGGCCTCACAGGTGACTGAGCCAGCCTTCCTCCACTGGTCAGTGGGGAGGGTGAGACTGCTGCTCCAGCTGTAGTGACCATCCTTCTCCAGGACCTCCAGACTCTGGCTGCCCTGCAAGGCCCCCCCGGCCCCCAGCCTCCAACCCAGCTTCCAGCCCCCCGGGAAGCCCCTGTTGGCCAGGCACACTAGGGCCACATTCCCCTGGTCCTGCTCCTCACTGGAGGGAAGTAGGACGGTCAGGGAGGGAGGTACCACACCCACTAGGAGAGAAGATGAGGGGGGAGAGATGGAGAGATGACATGTAAGGGTTAAACTGGACAAGAACCTTGAAGAACTTTCAGCAACTTTAATATGAGGAAACAAATATGATATTCGTATTGTATAAAATAGTCTGTGAAAAAGGCAAGTTATATATAAATATATTTTACACACTCTTTAACTTCCCTCCAATATCATTGATGAAGCAACACCACACACTACAGTCAGTGATGCATTAAAGTGCAGAAAGGAAACTGACTTGCTTACAAAATAAAATGTTTAACAATGCTGCTGAACTGTTTTTGTGAATTTAAAGACATCGAACACATCAAACTATTATCTTTTGGCATATTAGGTTTTTGTCCTTGAATGATCATTAGGGTATGTGGAAACACACTCGGAATCAAATAAATTCAACAAATCAAATAAATTAAACATGAAAAACTACAACTTTTTCTGAATAATTACTTTTTATTTACTTTACCAGTATATAAATGTTCAATTGAATTTATTATAAAAAGGATGAATCTCTTGTACTTACAGTCAACGATGAGTTTGGTGCCTCCACCGAAAGTGTACCACAGTGACACAGACTCATTGAACAGCCGTACAAAAACCTCCTGCACTTTACACACACCAGTAACTCTCTACACAACACACATTCAACCCTACCACTGATTGTCGGTCAAAAACAGCATGTGTAGGTCATAACTTTTTACATTAATTTAAGTTTGATATTTTAGATTATTAATTTTTGCTGAATTCCCCCCTGACTATAAAATATAAATGTTGGAGATGTGTAATATCTCTGACAAACTCACTAAGTATTAATTTAAGTTTAATATTTTACATGATTACTTTTTGCTGAATTCCCCCCTGACTATAAAATATAAATGTTGGAGATGTGTAATATCTCTGACAAACTCACTAAGTATAAGAAGCAGCCATGTAGAATAGAAATACACCAGTATTTAATGAATAAAGTTACATGTAACTAAATACTGTAGTCAATTCCAGGCCTTCACACAGATTCAGGTAAACTATTTCCTTCCATGTTTAAGATTGTTATTGTGTTGCATTAACAGTTTCATCATCTGTCCTGAGGTAGGGTGTTTCCATAGAGGAGGTGCTTTGCATTGGCAGCTCATGCTTCAGTGCTCTGGGAGTGTTTATAGCCCTGTGAGTTTCAGACTGCATGACTGAGATCTGTCCTTCAACACAACAGAAACCACGGCAACCATGACTCTGATCACCATCTTCATATGGACACTGGTCTGCTGCTGTCTCAAAGGTCTGTTGTTTTATAACTCTTACAATGGAAAAATACATGTTGAGTACCTTGTATAATCATTGAAATGGATCTCAATGAATAAATGTACCTTCATAAAATATAATTAAATATAAGTCATATCTTATTCATCAATTTATATTTTTCTTCTTCAGGATCCAGAGGTCAGGTGACTGTGACTCAGCCTCCTGTAGTGACATTTTCTCCAGGAGACCCCGTCACTCTGACCTGTACAACCAACCCTAAAGTGTACACAGACAGTGATGGAGATGAAGCTGTGTCCTGGTATCAACAGAGACCTGGAGAAGCTCCCAAACTCCTGATAAGATATGCAAAGAAACGGTTAGATGGGATTCCTGCTAGATTCAGTGGCAGTGGGTCTGAGAGGGACTTCACTCTGACCATCAGTGGAGTCCAGGCTGAAGATTCAGCAGTTTACTACTGTCAGAGTTTCCACTATCTCAATAGTAATAATGTGTTCACACAGTGATTTATAGACGTACAAAAACCTCCTGTACAAAATGACACACATCACTGATCCACTGAACACAGAACTAAAGGTCTTGTTATATGACACCAAGTATAAGCACTTTACTATCTCACAGAAATAATGGTTACAAACTAATATAGTTCCCTAACCCTTCCAACCTTCCATGTCTACAAATGTTCCTTCTTATCAGAAAGATACAGGTAAAATAGTCCTGTTGAGGATGAATAATCTATATCATGACAACATAAAATCATGTGTAGCAAAAAAGGTGGTGTGCCTCAATGCTTGGTTGGTCAACCAGACACACACAGCTGGCTAACACATCTGTGGAGCAGTATTGAGTGTGTAAGTGCATGACTGTGTGTGACAGAGAGAGAGCCCTGTGAAACAGAAACTTAGATTAACATGGCCCCTCTCCCAGAATAGAGCAGTACACTCCCCAGATGTTCCCCCATCCTTAACACCCCACCAGCGCTAGACCAGAGGAGGATGGCCAGGCGACATCAGCCAGACTGGAAGAGGGGAGATATCAAAAGTTCAGATGTCAGATGTCAGTCTCAGGTCATTTCATAAGTCAGTTCACTAGTCTTGTGGTGTGGAAATGGTTGGGCACCGGAAGTCCCTGTATAAAATGATGAAATATAAATGATCTGTTATTTTTACTTGTTGATCAATTCATATTCTTCCTCTTCAGGATCCAGAGGTCAGGTGACTGTGACTCAGCCTCCTGTAGTGACATTTTCTCCAGGAGACCCTGTGACTCTAACCTGTACAACCAACCCTAAAGTGCACAGATACAGTGATGGAGATGAGGGTGCGTTCTGGTATCAACAGAGACCTGGAGAAGCTCCCAAACTCCTGATAAGATATGCAAAGAAACGGTTAGATGGAATTCCTGCTAGATTCAGTGGCAGTGGGTCTGAGAGGGACTTCACTCTGACCATCAGTGGAGTCCAGGCTGAAGATGCAGCAGTTTACTACTGTCAGAGTTTCCACTATCTCAATAGTAACAATGTGTTCACACAGTGATTTAGAGCCGTACAAAAACCTCCTGTACAAAATGACACACATCACTGATCCTGTCACTTTATTCTTGTCAGCTTTAAGTTTTCTTGCCAAAGAGAATAGTTGAACATTTTCTAAGGTCAAAGTTTACATCTCTGGTGCCCACTATAATTACATGAGGAAGGATTAGAAAGCTATTGATGTAAAGCTGAAGATTCATCATGAATTCATCAGGAATCAGCACTGAGACCGATTCAACATGAATTCATCAGGAATCAGCACTGAGACAGATTCAACATTAATTCATCAGGAATCAGCACTGAGACCGATTCAACATTAATTCATCAGGAATCAGCACTGAGCCAGATGGAAGTCCTTCATCCCAGTCTAGAATACCTCCAGGGTCACTGACAGGTCAGCCAGTGGCAAAGGTCAACAGTTCCAAAATCACATGCTCAGACACACACAACCTCCTAATGCCTCCACCAGTACCTGTCCTGTACCACACTGTGGCATCTCCCAGACCTAATCCTGAGTAAACTAGACATCAGACAGAGGACACCATTCACCTCCATGTGATATGTCTGACCTAGCAAGGTCATAGGTCAGATATGAAAGGTTGCACATTGCCTCTATGCTAGGAAGCATTACAGTACATGACCATTCCTTACATCAGTGGATGGTTTGAACAGGCTCCTGCAGGGGAGAGGACAAGGACTTACTGATAATCCTCTTTTCTTAGGAATCAAGGAAGAGGTCACAATGAATCACTCGTCAGGAGATACAGGAGGGTCAAGACGTGTGAGTGTGAGAGAGAGAGAGAGAGAGAGAGAGAGAGAGAGAGAGAGAGAGAGAGAGAGAGAGAGAGAGAGAGAGAGAGAGAGAGAGAGACATTAACTGTAGATGTAGATACAGGAGCTCCCCGGGCAGCCTAATGGATTAATAGCTGCCGTATCTGATGTGTTAACTCACCTGGTGTCCTTCATGTCAAGGCTGCCGCTTGCAGGAAGTGCCTCAGTCAGAGATAAAGTTATATCCTGTTTGCGCTGGTTTCTGACTGACACAGTACTGGAGGTAAGCAACACTCACCTCTTGGATCGCGCCACGCCCACAAACGACTCTTAGTTATTTTCTCTTCACCTTTATATTCTGCTTCCAAAAGACAAACAGAATACCTGTCTGGAACAACGCTACGAAAATGGAACCTATAAAAATCATGTAACTTAGCATCTGCTAAATGTAGAAATACTCAGTCTGCTCAACCTCAGCCTTCTCAGCTTCACATTTCACATGATCTCAAGCCATGTTTAATCTTTCCACTGCCAGTGGTTCTCCTAATCTTTTTACTGATGGTGTGTGTCGAAGAGGTCAGTGTCCTTCATCCTTCATACTGTCCATTGTCCAGGGCAGGGATTAGCTGATTGAATTGGAGTTAGTGGCCATTGTCTGATTGACAGGTCACGTGGAATGAACATGGCATGTCTTTACACGCAGACAGGACACACAGATAGAACATGGATTGTCTCTACACGCAGACAGGACACACAGATAGAACATGGCATGTCTTTACACGCAGACAGGACACACAGATAGAACATGGCATGTCTCTACACGCAGGCAGGACACACAGATAGAACATGGCATGTCTCTACACACAGATAGAACATGGCATGTCTCTACACGCATGCAGGACACACCGATAGAACATGGCATGTCTCTACATGAAAGCAGGACACACAGATAGAACATAGGATGTCTCTACATACAGACAGGACACACAGATAGAACATAGGATGTCTCTACATACAGACAGGACACACAGATAGAACATAGGATGTCTCTACATAGACAGGACACACAGATAGAACATAGGATGTCTCTACATACAGACAGGACACACAGATAGAACATGGCATGTCTCTACAAAGGGAAAACACATGCTATAGACATACATGATATAGACAGACATGATATAGACAGACATGATATAGACAGACATGGGACAGACATGAGATATCCAGGACATGGGACAGACATGAGATATGCAGGACATGGGACATATATGAGATATCCAGGACATGGGACAGACATGAGAGAGCCAGGACATGGGACAGACATGAGAGAGCCAGGACATGGGACAGACATGAGATATCCAGGACATGGGACAGACATGAGATATGCAGGACATGGGACAAACATGAGATAGCCAGGACATGGGACAGACATGATATAGCCAGGACATGGGACAAACATGAGATAGTCAGGACATGGGAAGAACATGATATAGACAGGACATGGGACAAACATGAGATAGCCGGGACATGGGACAGACATGATATAGACAGGACATGGGACAGACATGAGATATCCAGGACATGGGACAGACATGAGATACAGTGCCTTGCGAAAGTATTCGGCCCCCTTGAACTTTGCGACCTTTTGCCACATTTCAGGCTTCAAACATAAAGATATAAAACTGTATTTTTTTGTGAAGAATCAACAACAAGTGGGACACAATCATGAAGTGGAATGACATTTATTGGATATTTCAAACTTTTTTAACAAATCAAAAACTGAAAAATTGGGCGTGCAAAATTATTCAGCCCCTTTACTTTCAGTGCAGCAAACTCTCTCCAGAAGTTCAGTGAGGATCTCTGAATGATCCAATGTTGACTTAAATGACTAATGATGATAAATACAATCCACCTGTGTGTAATCAAGTCTCCGTATAAATGCACCTGCACTGTGATAGTCTCAGAGGTCCGTTAAAAGCGCAGAGAGCATCATGAAGAACAAGGAACACACCAGGCAGGTCCGAGATACTGATGTTAAGAAGTGCAACTGCAAATCTACCAAGACCTGGCCGTCCCTCTAAACTTTCAGCTCATACAAGGAGAAGACTGATCAGAGATGCAGCCAAGAGGCCCATGATCACTCTGGATGAACTGCAGAGATCTACAGCTGAGGTGGGAGACTCTCTCCATAGGACAACAATCAGTCGTATATTGCACAAATCTGGCCTTTATGGAAGAGTGGCAAGAAGAAAGCCATTTCTTAAAGATATCCATAAAAAGTGTTGTTTAAAGTTTGCCACAAGCCACCTGGGAGACACACCAAACATGTGGAAGAAGGTGCTCTGGTCAGATGAAACCAAAATTGAACTTTTTGGCAACAATGCAAAACGTTATGTTTAGCGTAAAAGCAACACAGCTGAACACACCATCCCCACTGTCAAACATGGTGGTGGCAGCATCATGGTTTGGGCCTGCTTTTCTTCAGCAGGGACAGGGAAGATGGTTAAAAGTGATGGGTGGAGCCAAATACAGGACCATTCTGGAAGAAAACCTGATGGAGTCTGCAAAAGACCTGAGACTGGGACGGAGATTTGTCTTCCAACAAGACAATGATCCAAAACATAAAGCAAAATCTACAATGGAATGGTTCAAAAATAAACATATCCAGGTGTTAGAATGGCCAAGTCAAAGTCCAGACCTGAATCCAATCGAGAATCTGTGGAAAGAACTGAAAACTGCTGTTCACAAATGCTCTCCATCCAACCTCACTGAGCTCGAGCTGTTTTGCAAGGAGGAATGGGAAAACATTTCAGTCTCTCGATGTGCAAAACTGATAGAGACATACCCCAAGCGACTTACAGCTGTAATCGCAGCAAAAGGTGGCGCTACAAAGTATTAACTTAAGGGGGCTGAATAATTTTGCACGCCCAATTTTTCAGTTTTTGATTTGTTAAAAAAGTTTGAAATATCCAATAAATGTCGTTCCACTTCATGATTGTGTCCTACTTGTTGTTGATTCTTCACAAAAAAATACAGTTTTATATCTTTATGTTTAAAGCCTGAAATGTGGCAAAAGGTCGCAAAGTTCAAGGGGGCCGAATACTTTCGCAAGGCACTGTAGCCAGGACATGGGACAGACATGATATAGCCAGGACATGGGACAGACATGAGATAGACAGGACATGGGACAGACATGAGATATCCAGGACATGGGACAGACATGATATAGACAGGACATGGGACAGACATGAGATATCCAGGACATGGGACAGACATGAGATAGCCAGGACATGGGACAGACATGATATAGACAGGACATGGGACAGACATGAGATATCCAGGACATGGGACAGACATGAGATAGCCAGGACATGGGACAGACATGATATAGCCAGGACATGGGACAGACATGAGATAGACAGGACATGGGACAGACATAAGATATCCAGGACATGGGACAGACATGATATAGACAGGACATGAGACAGACATGAGATATCCAGGACATGGGACAGACATGAGATAGCCAGGACATGGGACAGACATGAGATAGCCAGGACATGGGACAGACATGAGATAGCCAGGACATGGGACAGACATGATATAGCCAGGACATGGGACAGACATGATATAGCCAGGACATGGGACAGACATGATATAGACAGGACATGGGACAGACATGATATAGACAAGACATGGGACAGACATGATAAAGCCAGGACATGGGACAAACATGATATAGCCAGGACATGGGACAGACATGATTTAGACAGGACATGGGACAGACATGATATAGACAGGACATGGGACAAACATGATAAAGCCAGGACATGGGACAAACATTATAAAGCCAGGACATGGGACAGACATGATATAGCCAGGATATGGGACAGACATGATTTAGACAGGACATGGGACAGACATGATATAGACAGGACATGGGACAAACATGAGATAGTCAGGACATGGGACAGACATGAGATAGCCAGGACATGGGACAGACATGATATAGACAGGACATGGGACAAACATGAGATAGTCAGGACATGGGACAGACATGATTTAGACAGGACATGGGACAGACATGATTTAGACAGGACATGGGACAGACATGATATAGACAGGACATGGGACAGACATGATATAGACAGGACATGGGACAAACATGAGATAGTCAGGACATGGGACAGACATGATATAGACAGGACATGGGACAGACATGATTTAGACAGGACATGGGACAAACATGATATAGCCAGGACATGGGACAAACATGATAAAGCCAGGACATGGGACAAACATGAGATAGCCAGGACATGGGACAGACATGATATAGCCAGGACATGGGACAGACATGATATAGACAGGACATGGGAAGAACATGATATAGACAGGACATGGGACAGACATGATATAGCCAGGACATGGGACAGACATGATATAGACAGGACATGGGACAGACATGATATAGTCAGGACATGGGACAGACATGATATAGACAGGACATGGGAAGAACATGATATAGACAGGACATGGGACAGACATGATATAGCCAGGACATGGTACAGACATGATATAGACAGGACATGGAACAGACATGAGATAGCCAGGACATGGGACAGACATGATATAGACAGGACATGGGAAGAACATGATATAGACAGGACATGGGATAGATATGATATTAAAAGTCAGGCAGCTACATTATGGGACACTCAGATCAGGCTTCATTACCTAAGGCCTTTTTTATTGTCATGTGACCCTCCAGATGAGGAAAACTATGTCTCTGACCAAAGCCCATTCTAAAGCTCTCACCCAGGATAATGTCCTGGTTCTAAACCAATGTCTGTAAAGGAAACACTATGCAGTCATCAAGGTCCTTGAAGAATGTGTGTTAACAGATCCTTAGGAACTTTTACAGCTGCACCATCGAGAGCATCCTGACTGGTTGTATCACCGTCTGGAATGGCAACTGCACCACCCTCGACCGGAAGGCCCTACAGAGGGTGATGCAGACAGCCCAGCGCATCACTGGGGGTGAGCTACCAGCCATCCAGGACGTACATGCCAGGCCGTGTCTGAGAAAGGCCTGAAAAATTGCCAAAGACTCCAGGCACCCGAGACATGGACCAACAGACTTCTAAACAGCTTCTATCCCCTGGCCATTAATGTCTAACTACTACTGCTCCCCCTCACACCTACGCTGCTGCTCAAATGATGATTGATTTCCATTACCATTAGTATCTATCTATTTATCCTGCTACTGGTAACCATTACTCCTGTTTACATGTATATATTACCACTACTATACTACCATAAGTATGTATATATTCCTGCTCACTTTTAAGCCCATTTTACATGTATATCCTTCTATCACACACACACACACACACACACACACACACACACACACACACACACACACACACACACACACACACACACACACACACACACACACACACACACACACACACACACACACACACAGACACACACAGACACACACAGACACACACAGACACACACAGACACACACACACACAGACACAGTTTACTGCTAGCAGCCAGCAGGCAATCCCTATAAGTCCTGACATTAGAACTGCTGGGAGAAGCACCTGTGAGCCCTGAATAGACCAACGAGGATAAATAATCACTAAGCTTTGGCAACAACACACAACAAAGGAACATCCTTCACCAATGGTAGGGGGGGAAGGGGGGAACGATTAAAAAGTATTAGTCGGTTGTTTTTTCCAGTATAGGGTTCAGGATTCCTGTAGATATCCAACTGAGGAGCCCAATAAGGATCAGTGTTTTGTTGCTTTTTTTGATTGGCTGTCTTGATTTAGCTTCCAAAGTGTTGCAATGTTGTGTTTGATTGTTTTAGCTGTAGTGGATGTTACTTTAATCCTTCACAAACCATCCATAAGGCCTACAGTGCATTTGGAAAGTATTTCATTTTGTTAGGTTACGGCCTTATCCTAAAATGTATTAAATCATTTTTTCCCTCATCAATCTAGACACAATACCTCATAATGACAAAGTAAAAACAGGTGTTTAGAAATGTTTGCAAATATATAGAAATAAAAAAACGGAAATATAACATTTACATAAGTATTCATACCTTTTACGCAGTATATTGTTGAAGCCCCTTTGGCAGCGATTACAACCTCAAGTCTTATTGGGTATGACGCTACAAGCTTGGCACACCTGTATTTGGGGAGTTTCCCCAGTCTTCTCTGCAGATCCTCTCAAGTTTTGTCAGGTTGGATGGGGAGCGTTGCTGCACAGCTATTTTCAGGTCTCTCCAGAGATGTTTGATCGGATTCAAGTCCGGGCTTTGGTTGGGCCACTCAAGGACATTCAGAGAACTGTCATGAAGCCACTCTTGCGTTGTCTTGGCTGTGTGCTTAGGGTCGTTGTCCTGTTGGAAGTTAAAACCTTCACCCCAGGTCCTGAGAGATCTGGAGCAGGTTTTCATCAAGGATCTATCTATACTTTGCTCCATTCATCTTTCCCTTGATCCTGACTAGTCTCCCAGTCCCTGCCGCTGAAAAACATCCCCACAGCATGATACTGCCACCACCATGCCTCACCGAAGGGATGATGTCAGGTTTCCTTCAGACGTGATGCTTGGCATTCAGGCCAAAGAGTTCAATACTGGTTTCATCAGACCAGAGAATCTTGTTTCTCATGGTCTGAGAGTCCTTTAGGCGCCTTTTGGCAAACTCCAAGTGGTCTGTCATGTGCCTTTTACTGAGGAGTGGCTTCAGTCTGGCCATTTTACCATAAAGGCCTGATTTGTGAAGTGCTGCAGGGATGGTTGTCCTTCTGGAAGGTTCTCCCATCTCCACAGAGGAACTCTGGAGCTCTGTCAGAGTGACCATCGGGTTCTTAGTCACCTCCCTGACCAAGGCCCTTCTCCCCTGATTGCTCAATTTGTCCGGGCGGCCAGCTCTAGGAAGATTCTTGGTGGTTCCAAACTTCTTCCATTTAAGAATTATGGAGCCCACTGTGTGCTTGGGGACCTTCAATGTTGCAGAAATGTTTTGGTACCCTTCCCCAGATCTGTGCCTCGACACAATCCTCTTGAAGCTCTACGGACAATTCCTTCAACCTCATGGCTTGGTTTTTACTCTGGCATGCACTGTCAACTGTGGGACTTTATATAGACAGGTGTGTGCATTTCCAAATCATGTCCAATCAATTGAATTTACCACAGGTGGACTCCAATCAAGTTGTAGAAACATCTCAAGAATGATCAATGGAAACAGGATGCACCTGAGCTCAATTTAGAGTCTCATAGCAAAGGGTCTGAATACTCATGTTATTTTTTTTCATTTTTTTAATACATTTGCAAACATTTCTAAAAATCTGTTTTTGCTTTGTTATTATGGGATATTGTGTGTAGATTGATGAGTAAAAAATGTTAGAATCCATTTTAGGATAAGGCTGTAACGTGGCAAAATGTGGAAAAAGTCAAGGGGTCTGAATACATTCCGAAGGCACTGTATATGCTTGATTTTCATATCAACTTACCTCTGTCATGTACTGTCATGTTGTCTTGTCTCTGTCCTTTCCCTTCACCCTGTCTCCCTCTGCTGGTCGTGTTAGGTTACCTTTTCTCCCCCGCTTTCCCCCAGCTGTCCCTTGTCTCCTCTAACTACCCATTCACCCCGTTCCCCACCTGTTCCCTTTTTCCCTCTGATTAGGTCCCTATATCTCTCTCTGTTTCTGCTCCTGTCCTTGTCGGATTCTTGTTTGTTTGTGTCATTCATGCCTGAACCAGACTGCCGTCATGTTTGCTGTAACCTTGTCCTGTCCTGTCGGAATCTGCCGGTCCATCTGAGCCTACCTATGTTTGGTAATTAAAGAAGCTCTGTTTAAGTTGATTCGCTTTTGGGTCCTCATTCACGCACCGTAACAGAAGAATCCGACCAAGAATGGACCCAGCGACTTCGGATCCTCTCCACTCAGCCGTCGAGATCCAGGGAGCGATGCTAGGCAGACACAAGCAGGAATTGTCTGCTGCTCGACATGCCGTTGAGACCCTGGCCACCCAAGTCTCCAACCTCACAGAACAGGTTCACCATCTCCGCCTCGATCCACCGGCCACTTCCAGGGCTTTCGAATCTCCGGAGCCCAGAATCAATAACCCGCCGTGTTACTCTGGGGAGCCCACTGAATGCCGCTCGTTCCTCACCCAGTGTGATATTGTGTTTTCTCTCCAGCCCAACACTTACTCCAGGAGCACTGCTCGTGTCGCCTACGTCATATCTCTCCTTATTGGACGGGCTCGTGAGTGGGGCACGGCAATCTGGGAGGCAAGGGCTGAGTGTACTAACCAGTATCAAGACTTTAAGGAGGAGATGATACGGGTTTTTGATCGATCTGTTTTTGGGGAGGAGGCTTCCAGGGCCCTGTCTTCCCTATGTCAAGGCAATCGATCCATAACAGACTACTCTATTGAGTTTCGCACTCTTGCTGTCTCCAGTGGCTGGAACGAGCCGGCCTTGCTCGCTCGTCTTCTGGAGGGTTTCCGCGCAGAGGTAAAGGATGAGATTCTCTCCCGGGAGGTTCCTTCCAGCGTGGATTCCTTGATTGAACTCGCTATTCGCATTGAGCGACGGGTTGATCTTCGTCACCGAGCTCGTGGAAAGGAGCTCGCGCTCTCCGTCGCCTCCCTCTCCGCATCACTACCATCTTCCTCTGCCGGCTCGGGTGCTGAGCCCATGCAGCTGGGAGGTATCCGCATCTCGACTAAGGAGAGGGAACGGAGAATCACCAACCGCCTCTGTCTCTATTGCGGTTCCGCTGGTCATTTTGTCACTTCATGTCCAGTAAAAGGCCAGAGCTCGTCAGTAAGCGGAGGGCTACTGGTGAGCGCTACTACTCCTGTCTCTCCTTCAAGATCCTGCACTACCTTGTCGGTCCATCTACGCTGGACCGGTTCGTCAGCTTCCTGCAGTGCCTTAATAGACTCTGGGGCGGAGGGCTGTTTTATGGACGAGACCTGGGCTCGGGAACATGACATTCCTCTCAGACAGTTAAAGGAGCCCACGGCCTTGTTCGCCCTGGATGGTAGTCCTCTCCCCAGGATTCAGCGTGAGACGCTACCTTTAACCCTCACTGTTTCTGGTAATCATAGTGAAACCATTTCTTTTTTAATTTTTCGTTCACCTTTTACACCTGTTGTTTTGGGCCATCCCTGGCTAGTTTGTCATAATCCTTCCATTAATTGGTCTAGTAATTCTATCCTCTCCTGGAACGTCTCTTGTCATGTGAAATGTTTAATGTCTGCTATCCCTCCTGTTTCCTCTGTCTCTTCTTCACAGGAGGAGCCTGGTGATTTGACAGGGGTGCCGGAGGAATATCACGATCTGCGCACGGTGTTCAGTCGGTCCAGGGCCACCTCTCTTCCTCCACACCGGTCGTATGATTGTAGTATTGATCTCCTTCCGGGAACCACCCCCCCCCGGGGTAGACTATACTCTCTGTCGGCTCCCGAACGTAAGGCTCTCGAAGATTATTTGTCTGTAGCTCTTGACGCCGGTACCATAGTCCCCTCCTCCTCTCCCGCCGGAGCGGGGTTTTTTTTTGTCAAGAAGAAGGACGGGTCTCTGCGCCCCTGCATAGATTATCGAGGGCTGAATGACATAACAGTGAAGAATCGTTATCCGCTTCCTCTTATGTCTTCAGCCTTCGAGATCCTGCAGGGAGCCAGGTTTTTCACTAAGTTGGACCTTCGTAACGCTTACCATCTCGTGCGCATCAGGGAGGGGGACGAGTGGAAGACGGCGTTTAACACTCCGTTAGGGCACTTTGAATACCGGGTTCTTCCTTTCGGCCTCGCTAACGCTCCAGCTGTCTTTCAGGCATTAGTCAATGATGTCCTGAGAGACATGCTGAACATCTTTGTTTTCGTTTACCTTGACGATATCCTGATTTTTTCACCGTCACTCCAGATTCATGTTCAGCACGTTCGACGTGTCCTCCAGCGCCTTTTAGAGAATTGTCTTTTTGTGAAGGCTGAGAAGTGCACTTTTCATGCCTCCTCCGTCACATTTCTCGGTTCTGTTATTTCCGCTGAAGGCATTAAGATGGATCCCGCTAAGGTCCAAGCTGTCATTGATTGGCCCGTCCCTAAGTCACGCGTCGAGCTGCAGCGCTTTCTCGGCTTCGCGAACTTCTATCGTCGTTTCATCCGTAATTTCGGTCAGGTGGCAGCTCCTCTCACAGCCCTTACTTCTGTCAAGACGTGCTTTAAGTGGTCCGTTTCCGCCCAGGGAGCTTTTGATCTCCTCAAGAATCGTTTTACATCCGCTCCTATCCTTGTTACACCTGACGTCTCTAGACAGTTCGTTGTCGAGGTTGACGCGTCAGAGGTGGGAGTGGGAGCCATCCTTTCTCAGCGCTCCCTCTCTGACGACAAGGTCCACCCATGCGCGTATTTTTCTCATCGCCTGTCGCCGTCGGAACGTAACTATGATGTGGGTAACCGCGAACTGCTCGCCATCCGGTTAGCCCTAGGCGAATGGCGACAGTGGTTGGAGGGGGCGACCGTTCCTTTTGTCGTTTGGACTGACCATAGGAACCTTGAGTACATCCGTTCTGCCAAACGACTTAATGCGCGTCAGGCGCGTTGGGCGCTGTTTTTCGCTCGTTTCGAGTTCGTGATTTCTTATCGTCCGGGCTCTAAGAACACCAAGCCTGATGCTTTGTCTCGTCTCTTCAGTTCTTCAGTAGCCTCCACTGACCCCGAGGGGATTCTCCCTGAGGGGCGTGTTGTCGGGTTGACTGTCTGGGGAATTGAGAGGCAGGTAAAGCAAGCACTCACTCAAACTCCGTCGCCGCGCGCTTGTCCTAGGAACCTTCTTTTCGTTCCCGTTCCTACTCGTCTGGCCGTTCTTCAGTGGGCTCACTCTGCCAAGTTAGCCGGCCACCCTGGCGTTCGGGGTACGCTTGCTTCCATTCGCCAGCGTTTCTGGTGGCCCACCCGGGAGCATGACACGCGTCGTTTCGTGGCTGCTTGTTCGGTCTGCGCGCAGACTAAGTCCGGTAACTCTCCTCCTGCCGGCCGTCTCAGGCCGCTTCCTATTCCCTCTCGACCGTGGTCTCACATCGCCTTAGATTTTGTCACCGGACTGCCTTCGTCAGCGGGGAAGACTGTTATTCTTACGGTTGTCGATAGGTTCTCTAAGGCGGCTCATTTCATTCCCCTTGCTAAGCTTCCTTCTGCTAAAGAGACGGCACAAATCATCATCGAGAATGTTTTCAGAATTCATGGCCTTCCGTCAGACGTCGTTTCGGACAGAGGTCCGCAATTCACGTCTCAATTTTGGAGGGAGTTTTGCCGTTTGATTGGGGCTTCCGTCAGTCTCTCTTCCGGCTTTCACCCCCAGTCTAACGGTCAAGCAGAACGGGCCAATCAGACTATTGGTCGCATCTTACGCAGTCTTTCTTTTCGCAACCCTGCGTCTTGGTCAGAACAGCTCCCCTGGGCAGAATACGCCCACAACTCGCTTCCTTCGTCTGCGACCGGGCTATCTCCTTTTCAGAGTAGCCTCGGGTACCAGCCTCCGTTGTTCTCATCTCAGTTCGCCGAGTCCAGCGTCCCCTCCGCTCAGGCTTTTGTCCAACGTTGCGAGCGCACCTGGAAGAGGGTCAGGTCTGCACTTTGCCGTTATAGGGCGCAGACTGTGAGAGCTGCTAATAAGCGTAGAACGAAGAGCCCTAGATATTGTCGCGGTCAGAGAGTTTGGCTCTCCACTCAGAACCTTCCCCTTAAGACGGCTTCTCGCAAGTTGACCCCGCGGTTCATTGGTCCATTCCGTATCTCTCAGGTCATTAATCCTGTCGCAGTGCGACTTCTTCTTCCGCGATATCTTCGTCGCGTCCACCCGGTCTTCCATGTCTCCTGTGTTAAGCCCGTTCTTCGCGCCCCCGCTCGTCTTCCCCCCCCCCCCCCCCATCCTTGTCGAGGGCGCACCTATCTACAGGGTCCGTAAAATCTTGGACATGCGTCCTCGGGGCCGTGGTCATCAGTACCTAGTTGACTGGGAGGGGTACGGTCCTGAGGAGAGGAGTTGGGTTCCCTCTCGGGACGTGCTGGACCGTGCGCTGATTGATGATTTCCTCCGTTGCCGCCAGGTTTCCTCCTCGAGTGCGCCAGGAGGCGCTCGGTGAGTGGGGGGGTACTGTCATGTACTGTCATGTTGTCTTGTCTCTGTCCTTTCCCTTCACCCTGTCTCCCTCTGCTGGTCGTGTTAGGTTACCTTTTCTCCCCCGCTTTCCCCCAGCTGTCCCTTGTCTCCTCTAACTACCCATTCACCCCGTTCCCCACCTGTTCCCTTTTTCCCTCTGATTAGGTCCCTATATCTCTCTCTGTTTCTGCTCCTGTCCTTGTCGGATTCTTGTTTGTTTGTGTCATTCATGCCTGAACCAGACTGCCGTCATGTTTGCTGTAACCTTGTCCTGTCCTGTCGGAATCTGCCGGTCCATCTGAGCCTACCTATGTTTGGTAATTAAAGAAGCTCTGTTTAAGTTGATTCGCTTTTGGGTCCTCATTCACGCACCGTAACAACCTCACTGTTAATTAGTAATTCAGGACTTTGACAACTGTTATTAACAGGCGGGGTCAACTTTTTAAATAATTATTGAAATTAACTCACTTAAGCAGTCCTGATTCTTTCTGAATAAAGTAAGTTCCTAGTCAGTCAGTGGTAATAAGACATAATGGGTTATTAATGGGAGTGAGACCTCAGTGTCAGAGACCGCTACTGACCTGGAACCTGCTAATGTTGTGTGTGTGTGTGTGTGTGTGTGTGTGTGTGTGTGTGTGTGTGTGTGTGTGTGTGTGTGTGTGTCTGAGTCTCTAGGAAGCATTATTTTCAAGGGCTTAATCTCCTGTAGGAGACGGAGGTTTACAGAGACTTACTCTGTCCACTTCCACCTCCTCTCTGACAGCCGTTTAGATCAGCTAGTGTTTGACTGACTGACTCTCTGGCTGGACGCACTGACAGCCAGTCCTGCTGCATCGTCAGCTATCCTTTAGTTTCTGCAGTGGCCCGGGATCGGTCCTTAGTGATTTCACTGCCTTGACCACATAAACCTTTTACAGCGGGAATCCACTTAAAGCTTTTGGAGTTTTCTTGTGAACCGTCAAGGAGGACTAAAGACATATTTCAAGCCAGGACAGGATACTGAACAGGGACCTAAAGGGAATCAGGTGGGACCCACAAGTGACTCGCGACCCTCCGGTTTGGGAATCATTCATTGACTGGACGTAAGGCAGGACCTTGGGCCAACAGGCCTATCTCTTCTCTCCTCTCTTTCCTTCAGCCCGTGGAGTAACTGGGCCTCAGGATGGAGTGCATAAAGCACATTATAAAGAGCATGGTCTCTGTGAAGGTTTGGGCGTACATCAAGGGCTACTGTAAACGCAATGGGTTGCTGACGCTCTCGGTCATCGCCGTGGTTTCTGGCTGTGTGCTCGGCTTCTCCCTCCGCAGCTTCAACCTCTCCACGCAGGTACGGAGGCGCGCGCGCACACACACACACACACACACACACACACACACAGCTATTGAGTCATGCAACAAGGTTTTGGTTCTAGTGGGCCTAAGGTTTATAGCACTCAGGCATCCTACAGGGAGATCTGATGAGCTTTGGGTCTTAGACGGGGGTAGTGTTAACACAGAGGGCTCTGGGTCTTAGATGGGGGTAGTGTTAACACAGAGGGCTCTGGGTCTTAGACAGGGTGATAGTGTTAACACAGAGGGCTCTGGGTCTTAGACAGGGTGATAGTGTTAACACAGAGGGCTCTGGGTCTTAGACGGGGGTAGTGTTAACACAGAGGGCTTTGGGTCTTAGACGGGGGTAGTGTTAACACAGAGGGCTCTGGGTCTTAGACAGGGTGATAGTGTTAACACAGAGGGCTCTGGGTCTTAGACAGGGTGATAGTGTTAACACAGAGGGCTCTGGGTCTTAGACAGGGTGATAGTGTTAACACAGAGGGCTCTGGGTCTTAGACGGGGGTAGTGTTAACACAGAGGGCTCTGGGTCTTAGACGGGGGTAGTGTTAACACAGAGGGCTTTGGGTCTTAGACGGGGGTAGTGTTAACACAGAGGGCTCTGGGTCTTAGACAGGGTGATAGTGTTAACACAGATGGCTCTGGGTCTTAGACAGGGTGATAGTGTTAACACAGAGGGCGTTGGGTCTTAGACAGGGTGATATTGTTAACACAGAGGGCTTTGGGTCTTGGACAGGGTGATAGTGTTAACACAGAGGGCTCTGGGTCTTAGACAGAGGGAGAGTGTTAACACAGAGGGCTTTGGGTCTTAGACAGGGTGATAGTGTTAACACAGAGTGCTTTGGGTCTTAGACAGGGGTAGTGTTAACACAGAGGGCTTTGGGTCTTAGACAGGGTGATAGTGTTAACACAGAGTGCTTTGGGTCTTAGACGGGGGTAGTGTTAACACAGAGGGCGTTGGGTCTTAGACAGGGTGATAGTGTTAACACAGAGGGCTTTGGGTCTTAGACAGGGGGATATTGTTAACAAAGAGGGCCTTGGGTCTTGGACAGAGGGATAGTAAACCACTGAGGGGTTGGTTGAGAGGGCCTTACACTGGGATAGTGCAGACGGAGACTAAAGAGAGAGTGACCAGCAAGACACTTTCACAACGCATAAAACCCTGTCTCACAAAGCTTGTACCACATTGTTGACATGGGAAACTACTCTGACTGCAGATCGATAACTGCTGTATTGAATTCAGAACAGATGCAATGCAACAATATCAACTGAACCATAACCTGCACATCCCAGTTATACAGTACTGATTCAGCTAGCTACAGTAGAGGCTGGACCATTCAACTGCTCTACCTGGGTCAATAGTAGCCATGGCGATCCAACCCTTGACATCCACTATTTCAGTAGTGGATTAATGGGTCAGCAGCTTCTAATTATCTGAAGCACTGTTGTAATCTGCATCCGCGCTAACCTCAACCTGTCAACAAATACACAGCATCAAGCATAGCCAAATGGGAAAGCACGTCACCTGAGAATGATTGATTGATTGAACTTTATTAGTCATGTAAAATCCTGACACAATGTCAAACCAAAAATATATAACATACCAGGCACCAGACCAAGAAGTGGGTTTGACTTAGCTGGCCTGGTACAATGGAACCAACAGAATAGTCCCTAAAGTGCAAACGGTGCACACCTCATGTATTTGAAAGTATTTTACCAACTGTATGTATTTGCCCCAGGTCTGCCACGTACAGCTTGTCCCCTGACCCAGAGTGTTGTGTGTCTCCCTTTCCAGGCTAAGATCTACTTCTCGTTCCCTGGAGAACTGCTGATGAGGATGTTGAAGATGCTGATCCTGCCTCTCATCACGTCCAGGTAACACATCATCACTACTGTCTGTTCCCCATGTCCCTACTGCTCTTCTCCCTGGTCTACACCACAACCCATGCTACTTCAATAGAATGATCTATACATTTATAATGGAATAAGACGCTAATCGGATACTCTATGGATTCTAATGGAATACAACCCTAAATGAATACTCTAGGAGTTGTAAAGAAAGAGAATGCTATCAGAATGCTGTACGACTCCTGATGAAATAGAACTCCTAGAGCATTCATAGCATTGCATTTCATCAGGATTCGTACAGTATTCTGATAGCATTCTCTTTCTTTAGAACTCCTAGAGTATTCATAACATTCTAACGGAAAAGAGCGCTAAATTAAATAGCTCATTAAATAGAACGCTATCAGAATGCTCTCTGAATTTGAATGGAATACAACACTGACTGAAGGCTCTATGAATCCTAACTCCGTGGCCAGTCTGATGTCGGGGCTGTCAGCCATGGACACTAAGGCCAGTGGGCGGCTGGGGGTGCTAACCATCACTTACTACCTGTGGACCACCTTCATCGCTGTCATCGTCGGCATCATCCTGGTGCTGGTCATCCACCCTGGTACGGGCACAGAGAAGGACGGGCACAGAGCAGGGTCAGGGCCCGTTATGACTTCTGCTGATGCTCTGCTGGACCTCATCAGGTACACACAAGCAAGCATTTACGCACACACGGACGCACGCATGCAAACACGCACGGACAGACACACAAATGCGCACGAATGCACATACACATGGTGAAGTATCTTGAGCGGCATATTTGAATAGGATGACCCACAGACACATTGCCTCTATCAGAAGTTGGCTGTACCAGATTCCAGTTTCCTGTCTTTAGTCAGTCTAAGATGGGACGAGATTCCAGATTTCAACGAGAATCAAGGCAACAGATTCTGACTGCTCTGCTAACACAGACGTTCGAAAGAATCAAATATTTTATATTTGATTCTTCCTGTCGGGGTTTGTGTGGATTAACTCATAAATAAACCAGTCAACCAGTCAACTCAGTGAACTCCAGTTTTCCTCAGCTAAGTATAAACCATAAAGGTTGTGTAGGCCTGCGATTCAACAACAGGCGCTTTGTATACAAGCGCATTGCATTATTGGAAAAATGTGCCTTGTAAAGGCAAGTTTCCTGACGTTAGTGGATATTGCATTCATGGTAAACGCTGCGGATTCCAGCTCAAGCGTAAATTACCTTTAAAAGTCAAGAGCAATGGGCTTGTCCAACGTGCCTTTGACTGAATCCCCAACCTGGTCTCAGAGCATTTCGTATTATTCTGTACGTAAATCCGGGACAGCCCATGTAGTAGGATATGTGACGTTTTGTAATGTATGTATTCATTTGTGGATGTCCATCACCCATTTCGTATGATATGCTACGATTACAATTTGTATTATGTGTTACGAATTTGTAAAAATAATGATATGTTACGAAATTCTAGCAAGGTGGCTAGGTGGCTAATTTGAGCTAGCTGGCTAACGTTAGCTAGGCTAGGGGTTAGGGGTTAAGGTTAGGGTTAACTTTAGGAGTTAGGTTAAAAGGTTTACGGTTTATGATTTGGGGTAGGGTTAGCTAAAAGGGTTAAGACCCTGCTGGCTAAATAGCCTCCTAATACTGACTCTTCAAGGAATCAGATCTTTTCTTTTTCTGTTACCAACAGTGTTGTGGTTCTGTGTGGATTGAATCATTTTAAACCAGTAAACCAGTACAGAACCAGTGAAATCCGGTCCACCCCAGTCCCCTTAGTACAGCTAAATACAGCTACCTGGAAGCTTGTATTAAGTAGGGGTCTTTAGGTCGTAAATAGCATTTAAAACAGCAGCACCAGTACAAGGTCATTTAGCTCACGTGGTTTGAGGGATTTGCACGTTTGGGACTGTTCTATTGGTTATATTGTTCACATTCACTTCTGAAACAAGTCAACCCTCCCGTGGGCCATGTTAATAATAGGCATCATTAGGGGAGAGTGGGGTAAGTTGAGCCATTTTTCACATTCAGTATCACTCAGTCAAGGGAAATACATCATTATTTCTAACAAAGATACTGTATCTACATATATTTCAGCATGTATCCCTGGAAAAACATAGCTTTTCTTGGCACAACTTACCCTGGGTATGGGGGTAAGTTAAGCCGCCTACAAATGTCTCTACTGAATGAAAAATGACCACTACCTTTTTAAATCCATGTCTATTTTCCCAACCACAATTCCACACAATCACTTTTTGTATTTTTATCATTTTAAGCATCTTTTAACACAGGCTTAACACCTAATTAACACGGTACTTTTAAAAACTATTTTAACATAGACCAGCCCCTGTTGTTACCTCATATCCCAGCAAAAATGCAAGCATTATGAAACCTCTAACACAATAAATATATTTGACTTGGTGAAAATCTATTTTTTGGACCTAACTTGCTTACTACTTTTTCCATGTGGTTTCTTCCTTCACAGATTCCATAAAATCATGACCTCATCCTAAATATTTGGTCAAATTATATATTTGGGTGGCTCGACTTACCCCTTTGGCTCAAAGTACCCCAGTGACGACTAAGTCTCTATCTTCTCAGAACACACTGTGTCCTAAATGCTTTGCCCAGAACACACTGCACAATGCGTGGTCGAGGATTGGCAGTGGCTTAGGCCCTCCGTGTGAAGAATCCTCCAAAGCCCAGAGGATTATGGGTATTTTTAGTGAAAGCTGTGTACGGGCGGGCGGATGTAGGCTGTATGACTGTCAGAGGTGCTTTAGATCATTTGTCACCCGTCTGATAGGCTGACTAGCCCTGGTGCAGTGGCCTTAACATGATCCTTTATGAATACACCAGGCCTCCTAATGATGAAGACTCTTAACCACCAACACAGGCAACCAGCCTGGAGATGTTACCACATTGTGACATCATTCTTACAACTTTATTATTTTGACTGCAGAACAGCTGAAACATTTTGACGTTGCAGGAGAATATGAGACCAACTATGAAAAGAAGTATTTTGGTCAACAACGACCCTAGTCAGAGCAACTAAGTCATTTAGTCAACAACGACCCTAGTCAGAGCAACGAAGTCATTTAGTCAACAACGACCCTAGTCAGAGCAACGAAGTCATTTAGTCAACAACGACCCTAGTCAGAGCAACGAAGTCATTTAGTCAACAACGACCCTAGTCAGAGCAACGAAGTCATTTAGTCAACAACGACCCTAGTCAGAGCAACGAAGTCATTTAGTCAACAACGACCCTAGTCAGAGCAACGAAGTCATTTAGTCAACAACGACCCTAGTCAGAGCAACGAAGTCATTTAGTCAACAACGACCCTAGTCAGAGCAACAAAGTAATTTAGTCAACAACGACCCTAGTCAGTGCAACAAAGTCATTTAGTCAACAACGACCCTAGTCAGAGCAACGAAGTCATTTAGTCAACAACGACCCTAGTCAGAGCAACGAAGGGAATAACTCCCATCATATAAACAGTATTATTATCACCCCCATTACTCAGGGAATAACTCCCATCATATAAACAGTATTATTTTCACCCCCATTACTCAGGGAATAACTCCCATCATATAAACAGTATTATTATCACCCCCATTACTCAGGGAATAACTCCCATCATATAAACAGTATTATTATCACCCCCATTACTCAGGGAATAACTCCCATCATATAAACAGTATTATTATCACCCCCATTACTCAGGGAATAACTCCCATCATATAAACAGTATTATTATCACCCCCATTACTCAGGGAATAACTCCCATCATATAAACAGTATTATTATCACCCCATTACTCAGGGAATAACTCCCATCATATAAACAGTATTATTATCACCCCATTACTCAGGGAATAACTCCCATCATATAAACAGTATTATTATCACCCCATTACTCATGGAATAACTCCCATCATATAAACAGTATTATTATCACCCCATTACTCAGGGAATAACTCCCATCATATAAACAGTATTATTATCACCCCATTACTCAGGGAATAACTCCCATCATATAAACAGTATTATTATCACCCCATTACTCAGGGAATAACTCCCATCATATAAACAGTATTATTATCACCCCCATTACTCAGGGAATAACTCCCATCATATAAACAGTATTATTATCACCCCCATTACTCAGGGAATAACTCCCATCATATAAACAGTATTATTATCACCCCCATTACTCAGGGAATAACTCCCATCCAATAAACAGTATTATTATCACCCCCATTACTCAGGGAATAACTCCCATCATATAAACAGTATTATTATCACCCCATTACTCAGGGAATAACTCCCATCATATAAACAGTATTATTATCACCCCCATTACTCAGGGAATAACTCCCATCATATAAACAGTATTATTATCACCCCATTACTCAGGGAATAACTCCCATCATATAAACAGTATTATTATCACCCCATTACTCAGGGAATAACTCCCATCATATAAACAGTA
Organism: Oncorhynchus mykiss; assembly: GCF_057628025.1. Lineage (NCBI taxonomy): Eukaryota > Metazoa > Chordata > Actinopteri > Salmoniformes > Salmonidae > Oncorhynchus > Oncorhynchus mykiss. Next base: position 10,796,693 of record NC_143028.1, on the reverse strand, counting down.
TTATTATCACCCCATTACTCAGGGAATAACTCCCATCATATAAACAGTATTATTATCACCCCCATTACTCAGGGAATAACTCCCATCATATCAAATACTGCTGTAGGCTTTATGATTTACATGTTATTCTCCCTTTGACAGGAACATGATTCCCTCCAATCTGATAGAGGCAACTTTTCAACAGTACCGTACAGATCTGGTCCCCATAGTGGCCTCAAGTTTGGTGGAGTCCCAGGCCAACTACGTCTACGTGATGCCCGACCACAATAACCCTCAGCTGGGCCACCCTGTCTTCCTGGAGATCACCCCAGCTCCAGACATCAAGTACAAGATCGTCCCTGGCCACAGCTCTGGCATGAACGTACTGGGGATTGTCATCTTCTCTGCTACTATGGGTGAGACACACACACACACACACATATATAGTATGCATGAATGAACACACACAAATGACACACTGGATACACAAGTACACACACACGCCCTTCCAATCACGCCTGCTCCTGTGTTTTCTCTGTACAGGCCTGCTCCTGGGGAAGATGGGCGAGAGAGGCGCTCCATTGGTCAATGTGTGTCAGTGTGTCAACGAGTGTGTTATGAAGATCATCAATGCTGCCATGTGGTGAGTTGTTGAGACACACAGCAGTCACTTGTCTGAACTCTCCTTCACATGTAAAGGTCTGGTAATCCTGATCTGGAGGATTGAGAATGGGAGGATTCATTTAGATTGAGATTGGATCTCACCAACACATCTTCCTCCCACCCCCCTCTCCCTAGACCTTAGTCATTAGCTCAGTATATGTCTGCATTTCAGGTGTGGCAGGTCATCAAGTTGAGCCAGGTCAACCCAAAGCTGCTTGAGTTCTTAGGAAGCCCAAAGCTCAGGGGGCATGACAACGCCTGGTGGACAGAGACTGAATCACAAGGGCCCATTGCTTGCTTGCCTCATTTATTTTGAGGTATTTATAATTTATTGATCTTTTTCCAGGTATTTCCCTTTCGGCATTGTGTTCCTGGTAGCAGGGAAGATCCTGGACATGCATGACCCCGCCCACCTGGGAGAGAAGCTGGGGATGTACTTCATCACAGTGTTAGCTGGCCTGTTTGTCCACGGACTCATCCTGCTGCCTCTCTTCTACTTTGTGATCACACGCAAAAACCCCTTCACCTACATCAGAGGCCTGCTACAGGCTCTGGTCATCGCCCTGGCAACCTCCTCCAGTTCTGCCACCCTGCCCATCACCATGAAGTGTCTGTTGGAGAACTGTGGAGTGGACAGACAGATCGCCAGGTTTGTCCTTCCAGTGGGAGCCACCATCAACATGGATGGGACAGCCCTCTACGAGGCCGTGGCAGCCATTTTTATCGCTCAGGTCAACGAGTACGAACTGGACTTTGGTCAGCTGGTCACCATCAGGTCAGGACTGTCTACACAAGAGCTCTCTCTGTTACTCTCTTAGTTACTTTGTGTCACAGCAACCACACATTCGCACGCACGCATACACACACACACACACACCCTGACCCTGACCCTGCTCTTGTCTCTTCAGTATCACAGCAACAGCGGCCAGTATCGGGGCTGCTGGGATTCCGCAGGCGGGCCTGGTTACCATGGTGATCGTCTTGACCTCTGTGGGGCTGCCGCCCGCTGACATAACACTGATCGTGGCCATCGACTGGGTCCTGTAAGTGTCTGACCATGAGAGTGTTTGTGGACTGGATCCTGTAAGTGTCTGACCATGAGAGTGTTTGTGGACTGGGTCCTGTAAGTGTCTGACCGTGAGAGTGTTTGTGGACTGGGTCCTGTAAGTGTCTGACTGTGAGAGTGTTTGTGGACTGGGTCCTGTAAGTGTCTGACCATGAGAGTGTTTGTGGACTGGGTCCTGTAAGTGTCTGACTGTGAGAGTGTTTGTGGACTGGGTCCTGTAAGTGTCTGACCATGAGAGTGTTTGTGGACTGGGTCCTGTAAGTGTCTGACCGTGAGAGTGTTTGTGGACTGGGCCCTGTAAGTGTCTGACCGTGAGAGTGTTTGTGGACTGGGTCCTGTAAGTGTCTGACCGTGAGAGTGTTTGTGGACTGGGCCCTGTAAGTGTCTGACCGTGAGAGTGTTTGTGGACTGGGCCCTGTAAGTGTCTGACCGTGAGAGTGTTTGTGGACTGGGTCCTGTAAGTGTCTGACTTCGAGAGTGTTTGTGTCTGGCAGGGATCGTTTCAGGACCATGATCAATGTGTTGGGAGACGCTCTGGCTGCAGGCATCATGTGTCACCTCTGTAAGAAGGACTTTGAAAGGAGGGAGTCAAACGCTAACTCTGCCCGGGTAACAGCTCTATACCAGCTTTACACTGACCCCAGCCCTAACCCCTCTACAATACATCTCTATACTACCTTTACACTGACCCCAGCCCTAACCCCTCTACAATACAACTATATACCACCTTTACACTGACCCCAGCCCTAACCCCTCTACAATACAACTATATACCACCTTTACACTGACCCCAGCCCTAACCTCTCTACAATACAACGATATACTACCTTTACACTGACCCCAGCCCTAACCCCTCTACAATACAACTATATACCACCTTTACACTGACCCCAGCCCTAACCCCTCGACAATACATCTCTATACTACCTTTACACTGACCCCAGCCCTAACCTCTCTACAATACAACTATATACCACCTTTACACTGACCCCAGCCCTAACCCCTCTACAATACAACTATATACCACCTTTACACTGACCCCAGCCCTAACCCCTCTACAATACATCTCTATACTACCTTTACACTGACCCCAGCCCTAACCCCTCTACAATACAACTATATACCACCTTTACACTGACCCCAGCCCTAACCCCTCTACAATACAACTATATACCACCTTTACACTGACCCCAGCCCTAACCCCTCTACAATACAACTATATACCACCTTTACACTGACCCTAGCCCTAAGCCCTCTACAATACAACTATATACCACCTTTACACTGACCCCAGCCCTAACCCCTCTACAATACAACTATATACCACCTTTACACTGACCCCAGCCCTAACCCCTCTACAATACAACTATATACCACCTTTACACTGACCCCAGCCCTAACCCCTCTACAATACAACTATATACCACCTTTACACTGACCCTAGCCCTAAGCCCTCTACACTACAACTCTATACCACCTTTACACTGACCCCAGCCCTAACCTCTCTACAATACAACTATATACCACCTTTACACTGACCCTAGCCCTAAGCCCTCTACACTACAACTCTATAATACCAGGTTTTAGTGTGTTTGAATCTGCTCTTTGACTAACTGTCTTCTCTCTCTCTTTCTCTCTCTCTCTGTCTCTCTGTGTGTGTGTTCTGTGTTTGTGTTTTGTGCAGAGGGACACAGTGATCTCCTTCGGTGGCCAGAGTGTCCAGAGTTGTGCCCTGTCCGAGGCTCCTCTCATGGACTATGCCCATCGCTGTGACTATGTCTACGAGGTGGAAGGTGACTGTGTCACAGAGAGATCTGGCCCCACTTACAACCTGTGTCAAGTTTAGGAGAAACCTGCTCCCTGTTACAACCTGTGTTACAAAGAAACCGGTCCCCGGCTGCAACCCGTATCACAGAGAAACCGGTCCCCTTCTACATGCTGTCACAAACAAACCCGTCCCCCGCTACAAACTGTTTGGTCTGAGACACTTTCACTGGACAGACAGCAGGGGGCACTGCCCGCCTTCAACAGAGACCTTTCTATTCACATGAATATACCTAGAGTTGTCCTGATATCAATGGCTTTGGACTGGGGAATTACAATGGGACTGGGAAACAACCCTGCACTGAAACAGAGTTTGCACTTTTCTGATGTGCATTTATCAGGAGTTGACTATAACGTCTTCATAATGTTCTCTGATGGATCAGTTGGTTGATGATGTGCTCACACCACTAATTGTTGTGCGGTTGATTCCTGCACATGCAGTAAGTCGCTTTGGTAAATGTTAAACTATTTACTGTCTGATGATCACACCTGTGCCATGATGAGGAAGCAGGTTTTCCTCATCGTTTTGTGACTGGCTATCTAGGCTACTGTAACCTACCAGTGACAGGGACTTATACAGTAGGTCCACTAGGGTGCATGTTATGTCCGAGTCAGTTGTCCTTCTTTAGCTCAATGCAGATTCCGCTCAGGACACCATTTTGGTGCCCCAATGTACTGCAGCACAGAGCACTTTTTAGGCAACCAGGTGGCATTACCGGACACCATTTTGGTTCAATGTGCTGCTGACTGTGAAGATAGATGACAAGCACTTTCAGAGTTTTTTGAAACCTTGTTTGGTATCAGAATGGTTATAGATACTTGCATGAAGATGCGATATTTAGGGCAGGAGTATTCAACTCTGACCCTACAAGGTCCAGAGCCTGCTGGTTTTCTGTTCTACCTGCTAATTAATTACACCCATCTGGTGTCACGGGTCTAAATCAGGCCCTGACTAGAGGGGAACAGTGAAAACATGCAGTGGAACTGACTTCTGAGGTCCAGAGTTGAGTTTGAGGGTTCTAGAGATATAACAGTAATTTAAAACAAACGTGAGTGTGACTACTGATTATTTAGTAATAGTTTTTTATTTTATGGTTTAAACTTAAATGTTGCATTTGCACATTTTTATTTTGCAGTTAGGTTTTGGAGTTGCCTTAAAATGTTCTTAATAACTGGTCACCGTTGCTGAGAATGTTGCAACCACGGAAGTGCTGAAATTAATTGACAGAACTTAATACTGAAAATGTGTTTAAATATAGTCAGTGACTAGGGGTAAATCCTCTCATCGTTACCTCTGTTAACCTAATTATAACAAATACAGAATGGTTAACTGATATTTCAATGTCTTATTGGTAGATTTACTGTAGATTTTACTGTAATGTACATCTTTGACCACCTAGGATCTAAAAGAAACTTCTCAAAATGTTTTTACATACAAATGAAAATTACTGTGGTGTCCATGCAAGATACTTGTCTTGTACATTGTTATGTTCTAATCCAATTTGAAATGTAATGATTTGAGCATAACTTTTCCCCCCACCTCACAGTACACACAATAAGCCAAAAGGACAATCCTGCTGAGCTTTATAAAGCTTACAGATATTTTATTCAAAGTAGTTGTGTGTTAGACAGGTTCTGAACAGGCCTTCCTTCAAAACCAAACGGAGGAAATCAAAATGAATCCATTAAAAAAGTCAAAAGGAACACACTCCAACACAAAAAAATGTACAAACATGTAAAACTACATACAAGTCAAATAAATGATGTCTTTGTGCCTCCACTGCTGTTGCCAGGTTCTTCCATCTCTCCCACATAAATTAAGGCTAAAAACAGAGGTTAACCATAATCTATTTACTCCAGTAAACCCACTAGCATTTCAACATAGTAGCACTGAGAAGCTAGCAAAGCAAGAGCTGATTAGTAGAACTCAATAGAAAAATATCAAAAGGATGAGAACAAGGAGTCAAGCAAATGAACCACTCCCCCTCTAGTGGTCATTTCTGGTTCAGAATAACCACACCCCTCTAGTGGTCATTTCTGGTTCAGAATAACCACTCCCCCTCTAGTGGTCATTTCTGGTTCAGAATAACCACACCCTCTAGTAGTCATTTCTGGTTCAGAATAACCACACCCCTCTAGTGGTCATTTCTGGTTCAGAATAACCACACCCCTCTAGTGGTCATTTCTGGTTCAGAATAACCACACCCCTCTAGTGGTCATTTCTGGTTCAGAATAACCACACCCCTCTAGTGGTCATTTCTGGTTCAGAATAACCACTCCCCCTCTAGTGGTCATTTCTGGTTCAGAATAACCACACCCCTCTAGTGGTCATTTCTGGTTCAGAATAACCACACCCCTCTAGTGGTCATTTCTGGTTCAGAATAACCACTCCCCCTCTAGTGGTCATTTCTGGTTCAGAATAACCACACCCCTCTAGTGGTCATTTCTGGTTCAGAATAACCACTCCCCCTCTAGTGGTCATTTCTGGTTCAGAATAACCACACCCCTCTAGTGGTCATTTCTGGTGCAGAATAACCACTCCCCCTCTAGTGGTCATTTCTGGTTCAGAATAACCACACCCCTCTAGTGGTCATTTCTGGTTCAGAATAACCACTCTCTCTAGTGCTGTTTCTGGTTCAGAATAACCACTCTCTCTAGTGCCGCTTCTGGTTCAGAATAACCACTCTCTCTAGTGCCGCTTCTGGTTCAGAATAACCACTCTCTCTAGTGGTTGTTTCTGGTTCAGAATAACCACTCTCTCTAGTGGTTGTTTCTGGTTCAGAATAACCACTCTCTCTAGTGCTGCTTCTGGTTCAGAATAACCACTTTCTCTAGTGCCGCTTCTGGTTCAGAATAACCACTCTCTCTAGTGCCGCTTCTGGTTCAGAATAACCACTCTCTCTAGTGCCGCTTCTGGTTCAGAATAACCACTCTCTCTAGTGGTTGTTTCTGGTTCAGAATAACCACTCTCTCTAGTGGTTGTTTCTGGTTCAGAATAACCACTCTCTCTAGTGCTGCTTCTGGTTCAGAATAACCACTTTCTCTAGTGGTTGTTTCTGGTTCAGAATAACCACTCTCTCTAGTGCCGCTTCTGGTTCAGAATAACCACTCTCTCTAGTGGTTGTTTCTGGTTCAGAATAACCACTCTCTCTAGTGCCGCTTCTGGTTCAGAATAACCACTCTCTCTAGTGCCGCTTCTGGTTCAGAATAACCACTCTCTCTAGTGGTTGTTTCTGGTTCAGAATAACCACTCTCTCTAGTGGTTGTTTCTGGTTCAGAATAACCACTCTCTCTAGTGCAGTTTCTGGTTCAGAATAACCACTCTCTCTAGTGGTTGTTTCTGGTTCATAATAACCACTCTCTCTAGTGGTTGTTTCTGGTTCAGAATAACCACTCTCTCTAGTGCAGTTTCTGGTTCAGAATAACCACTCTCTCTAGTGCAGTTTCTGGTTCAGAATAACCACTCTCTCTAGTACAGTTTCTGGTCCAGATTTTTTTTTTAAAGACCCACCACATATTGCATGCACTCTGTTCAGGACTGTTCCATGAGAATCTTCTCCTTTAAAAAAAATAATGACTAACTTGAGGCCTACAGAGAGGATATTCCTGTGACAGGAGCGGTATTTTTTGTCCACGTGTGGAAACTAGTAAGGCTTTACAGATCTGAAGACAGAGATCACAATACCTTTAGAAGAGAGAATTATAAAGTTTGGTTACTAGGCTGTTCCAAGAACCCAGATGAAGCCTACTCCTGGACATAAAATCATGCTCAATGGAGAATCTCTATTGAAAGTCCAGGAGACAAGGCCCTACTTTTCTAAAACAAGTGTCACCCATTATGGTGAAGGTTAGGACTGTGTAAGGGTAAACTGATCCTAGATCTGCGGCAGCAGGAAACTAAACGAACTGTGTTGTGGTGCTGCTGTAGTCAGTTACTTACTCTCCAACAGACTACAGTACTACACTCTCAAACCTACATAGGAAAGCCCTTGGTGATGAAAAGTGCACAAAGATATGTTAAAAATAGATGTAGGAATATTCGCTTGATGGAAAACCAACCCCCAGTCTTCTTCCTGAAACGTCACTTGAATATGCCTGGGTTCAGCTTTCTTTAACCCAAGTTTTTCGGTTATTGCACATTTCTAAAATGGCAGACAGCCTCATGGTTCACACACAAGTTTGAATGGAAATAAGGCCAACGTCTGAGGTGTTTTACAACGGAGACTGCATCCTCTTGCCCTTCAGACCATCTTAGAGAGTCAAACTAAACCTTATGATGTTGACCATTCAAACGTCCTGTAATATCCCAATGGGAATGGAGTGAGTAGTGTCATACTGTAGTATCATTATAATTTTATTTTTATTTATTTTATTTAACCTTTATTTAACCAGGCAAGTCAGTTAAGAACAAATTCTTATTTTCAATGACGGCCTGGGAACGGTGGGTTAACTGCCTGTTCAGGGGCAGAACGACAGATTTGTACCTTGTCAGCTCGGGGGTTTGAACTCGCAACCTTCCGGTTACTAGTCCAACACTCTAACCACTAGGCTACCCTGCCGCCCCATAATAGCAGTCTGGTGTCTGTAGCTTCCCTCAGCTTCTACAATCAAAACAGAAAACCCCAAAGAAAATCCACAAACCAAAACCTGAAGAAATAAAAGAAACAAAACCAAAACGTTGAGTCAAATCTAAATTAAATTTAATGATTGCATGTTCAAAGTAAAACAAAGGACCAAAAACAGAACAAAAAAAATTAATCACAAAGGCCATAAATTCTTCTTTAGCTCGAGATGAGCAGTAAAAAACAAAAACAACTCAACTCTCCGATCAGTAGTCTACGCTTCGACGAAAAAAGAAAAGTTACTCTCAAAGAAAATTCAAGAAAAACATCAGATACTAAAGAGAGAACTTTTTTTTCTATAAAAACTGCAAACTGGATGAGAGAGAGCTGTGTTAGATTCAGCCTCAGTACCGGTTGTTCAGATGTCCAAACTATTACTGGTGAGGGGAAATGAGTCATAACGGCAAGCATCTTCCCTATTCACAAAGCTTCTCAGAGGACTTAATGCTGATCTAAGATCAGCTCCTCTCGGTCCATATAAATCGTACTTATTTATGATCCTAGATCAGCATGTGAATACGGGCCCTGGGATCATATCCTTCCATTTCTTTGGTCCTTCTTAAACATGTTCCTACTTTAAAATCTCCAGACCTTTTTTTTAATTTTTTAATTTTTTTTTACACATGGCCTCTCAGAGTCAACTTTTAAAAGACCCCAAAACGGGACACACATGCTGCTATGTAATGGTACCATCCAGTACCTAACATGAGGCATAGAAAATTGATTCCGCACGGTGAGAAAAGACCAATGTATGGTTTACGTCAAAACAGCCGACTATCGCTCTGACATTATATAATAAGGATTTAAAAAGTGCTTTCCTTTTAGAATGGCTGGAGACAGTGGATGGCTTGACAGGGAGGGTAACTTAAGGCATCTATTTCTACACTGGAACCAGCATCTAAGACAGCATGCTTCCTCCTACAGTGGGGGACTAGACGCATGACTGTAGCACATCCTTCTCCAAGTCCCTACCGTGGTCCTACCATTCATATGGCACATAGTGACACTAGTTTAGTCTCACAGGAAAAACAATCTAGTCTTGAATTGTGAAATTGGTCACCATATCAGGATAAACATTGAGAACTGCGTTTGGAACATCCCAAAGCATGAGTAAAAAAAAAACAAGAGAAATATCAAACTCAGCCTAGACTCTGTTAGACTAGTACAAAGATGCAGAGTGAGAATGGGCTTAGTGAGATAACGCTAAAAACACGTTTGTTTTGTCAAACTGAGGCAATTTACCCTCCATATTAGAAGCCTGGGGTGAGGTTTCTCTCCTCCCTCTATCACCCCACCTCCCTCTTCTCTCTCTACTTGTGGCCTTTGCTGGTCTTGAACGACACCTGCAGGATCTTGTCCCCGAGGCGGTAACCGTTGAGGCTGCCGATCGCCATGGCGGCCTCCTCGTAGTTCGGCATGGTAACAAAGCCAAAGCCTTTGCACTTGTTGGTGTTGAAGTCGCGGATGACCTTGACGTTGGTGACGGCGCCGAAGGGCCCGAACATCTGCCACAGGATGCCCTCGTCGGCGTCCTGGCCCAGGTTGTAGATGAAGATGCACCAGCCAGAGGTGGCGTTCCCCGGCACACTCACCCCAGACATACCGCTCATATGGTCCACAGACATGGGAGAAAACCTGGGGGAGGACAGAGGGGGCTAGGGTTATCAATCTGTCTCTCTTCACACTAATTTTAGAGAACCTGAGAGGGGACAACGCTTCAGCGTGTGTGTGTTACCTGAATCTCTGAGCCTGGTGGTGAACTGGCCCTCCAAAGCGGCGTCCCTGGTTGTGGTAGAGCTGAGATATGAGCTGAGTGTTCTTGGCCTGGTTGGGGCTGGCAGCAAACTTCACTGTGATTGGCTCAGCGGATCCGGGGGGTTTCTGTCCGTTCAGGTCTTTGATGGCGTCCTCAGCCTCCGCTCGCTTGTCAAACCGGATGAACGCCACCCCCCGAGACAGGCCTGGGAAAAGACATGAACAGGACAGGTTCAGCTGAGAGACAGGGAACACAGCGGGACCTGGTTCTAGAGTGTGTCTGTGTGGTCCTACCAGAGGCCTGGTCGACCAGCACCCGGGAGTTGATGATGCGTCCGTAGCGAGCGAACATGTCCTCCACGTCTTTCTGGGTCATGGTCTTGGGCAGGCCACTGATGTACAGGTTGGCATCTTTAATGGTGTCAGAGCTCGGCCGCGCATATGAAACCTAACACCAGAGGGCAGCACATAGCACATTAAACACCACTGACAATACCCTCAATAGTACACACTGATTACACACAACCCTGAATTATATCTAGCTAGAAATTAGAAATTACTTTAAATTAAAAAAAATGGTTATTGGAAGGTTGTTTTAATTATGTTTGTAATTGCCATATGTTTTGAATTTACAAAATCATGAGTTTACTTTTATAAAGCCTTCATGAGTAATGTCTCCAAAACTAGAAAATTAAAAAGTGAAAAGGTGCCTTGACTGACCATTGTGGCTTTTACGTAGAAAAACCATTCCCTTAGTAAGCTGTGGTGGGCAATATCGAAGTTTCAAAATTACGTAAACAACTATTATAGTACCAAAATCAACATAGGGGGAAAAAAAAATGTATCTCGTACCAAACCAAATAAAAAGTTCCAAACTTAAAATGATAAATTAACGTGTAAAATGTCAACCTGAAGTAGTGGTGCTGAATAAAGAAATTAAAATAAAGTTTAGTCCTCAATAAGGATGAAAATACGGTTGCACTTCTCTACTCCATCCGTCAGAAGCTGGGCCAGTGACCTATCAGACGTAGTCCTGTCTAATAAAGACCCACACTAACGCCGATTCCCAAATCCAACCCTAAACCACTGGCACTACATGCCCATCTGAAACGATTGGGTTGGTATTTGCAAAGAAAGGCTAACATAACACCATATTGCTAACACCCACACAATCCTTTCAGATCCATAGGAGGGCCTAGGAGGAAGCGTCTAGGGGTGGATTTGACAGTCAGCCTCAGTAGAGAAGGGCTAGTTTAAATGACATGACATGGTTGGGTTGACACAGTACTGTAGGAACACCTTATTGCACGTTACCTTGATAGTTTTAGACTGTAGCCTTAGTCCATTCAGAGTATTGATAGCTCTTTCTGCATCGCTAGGGGTAAGATAGTTAACAAATCCGTACCCTAAACTGTGGCCTAGAGAAAAAAAAAGGAAAACAATAAAATAAAATAAAAAAACGTTGTATAGTTTCAAATAAATCGGCACACTGGTCAAATAAATGATTAAACAAAACAAATGTACACAATGCATGCTAGTCGTAAAACAAGTATTAAAGAAATAGGCTTCAACCAAACTGGACTGTTTTCCTGGAATAAGGAAAGCCGAGCCCATCACGGACAGATCGAGAGCATGGGTAAATATCTACACCAACAGCCTTATACAAAACAACTATGTGTAATACCTCATATCAAGTTCAGGAGGACAAATGTTCAAATTGCAGCGAGACATAGTCCTAGGCCTAAACAGAACATATGACATGAAGCTGTTTGCATAGATACTACAAACATCTCACCACAAAGTTACTAGTGAGCATGCCAAAGATGTCTGTCTCATCAGCAGTTCTCATACACCTACATGAGGCAGACAGGGCAGTATACCAGTTACTCTACACACTGACTGGTTGGCTTGAACAAACATGTTATGGAGGTGCCCGTCGTAATATTTCAACAATTATGGGGGTCCCCACGGTTTGTTAAAAAGGTACCCCTGAGTCATGTTCGGTAGGACGCAACATAGCAAAATGTTCAAACACGCCCCTGTAAAATGTGAGCCATACACGCAGAGCAACTCTTCCATCCATTCTACTCCAAGGTCAGAGGTCACACACCTGTAGTGCATTGTGGGACAAGGTGTTCCGTACCTGCCACTTTGTCCCGTATGAGCTTGGCGGACTCCACCTCGCCAATGCTGCTGAAGAGGCTGCGTAGCTCGTCCTGGCTCATGCTCTGAGGAAGGTAGTTGACTATCAGGTTGGTCTTGGCATCCGTCACCTCATCTCCTCCTCCCATGTGATCCTCGTAGCCGTTGGACATGTCATACACCTCCTGGGGAGGGAGGGGAGAGAGAGGGGGGCACAGTTAAGGAAGAGAAAAACAGGCATTCGGAAGTAAACCAGCATGGCTGAAACGTCAACGGGATGCAGATTTTAAATCATAAAAGGAAAACAATAATATAACATTTTTACAAATTCGACATGCAACATTGTAAAAATAGTATCCTAATCTACAGAGCCTAATTACGCCCCAGATGTAGGAGCACCATGGTGGATGGCAGCAGTGACTGTAGCTCCTCTTACCCACAAGTTAATCACCTGCAGTGCTTTCACAGCCAGACTCAGCAATCAGCTATTCTCTACATAATCATGGACAAGGCATTATTTATTTTTTTAAAACACACCTATACCCAGCCAGCTCTGACACTGCTCTGGGATAAGAGGTTGAGATCCAGAGACCACAAACATCACAGAACATTGGGATGATTCTGTGGTGTAGAATGGAGAAACTCCCAGTCAGCCCCACCACATTTCATTTATTTCTGCAGCGTTCTAAATAACTTCATCCCACTAACCAAGCCTGGTTGTTGTGGTCTGACAGAGTTCTAAACCAGGGGTAACCAACCATTCATTCATTCCGGAGAACCTTTGAGGCATTGATTAGTAGAAACAGCCATCATGGATGTTAGAACAGGCCTTGTGAGCAAACGCATGCTTACCCAGCAGGGGTCACGGTCACACAGAATTCAGCATTTTTCACGCAGAAAATAAAGGTATATCTGCTGCGTTTTGTAAAAGCAAATGTAAAATGCTTATTGTAGTTCCTGCTCGGAATCAGACACATTTTGTGCTTCCGTTGCACTTCTCCACTCAGATGAGAATTTGTGGACGGACATTATTTGAGCAGACTGCCTGATGTGTAGCTACTTCTCTCTGTTACTTTTCTTGGTTCAGGCTCATTTTCTCCAGTAAAATGAAACTATTTTATGGTAAAATGCTAAATTGATGCAAAACATTAGGAAATGTACCTGGCTACATTCTTTCTATGATAAACAGAAATATGATGGTCATGGAAATGTTTTTTTGCAAGAAATACCTTGCTTTTTCATATGTAAGAAAATGTACCTGTGTGACAGCTAGCCAAATAGGCTTGCACTTCTGTTGTCATCTGATGAAAATGAAGCTATTTTCTGCAGAGTGTGTTGCACTAATGTGTTTTCTATGAAGCAAAACGATAGTTGCACATTATAGTTGCACACTCACTACAGTGACTAGTGATACATTTATTACATCCTATTTTTAATTATCAATACATTTGAAAACCATGGGCCAAAGCGTAACATATTAACGCAATCTGATTAAAATAGCTAGCTAGCTAGATTACAGTTGTTACAATATAATTACTTTAGGACTGATCTAGATCCTCCCCTAACGGGAAAAGTCATACTCACTTTTAGGTACCTGATGTGGCCTCTTCGAACAGCCATGAAGACCCCTCGCTGCTCCCAAAGCTCGAGGAGGTATCACAAACAAAATAATGTATAAGGGACAAACAAAAAAAATAGGGGTGAGGAGGGGGTAGGGTTTGTTTTCAAACAAAATTAATAATGAGCTAAACAAAAACGAAACGGTAAATTGGGCCTCCCACTTCTGGCGCACCTGTGAAGAAGAGCAGAGCATTATTTTGTTAGTCCCCGAGTGCCTAATTAGCTTACGACCACTGAGCTATTACGACTGTTATTTTGGTGACATGATTTGTGGCATGTTTAGTTAGCAACCAGACTGTACACAGTAGCTAGCTAGTACGTTGGCGAACTAACATATTAGCCAACTACTGTAGCTAGATTTGGCCTGTTTGTGTCTAACGTTGCCTCATCGAGCACTACGGTAGACAAATGAGAGAAAAACATTCCAACCGCAACGTTAGTTACTAGTTTGTGTGAGTTAGCTAACGTTAGTACCTAGCGAGTTATATAAATATCTAGCAACTATTTACGCTAGGGGGCGTGAACACGTTGGTTGCTTACTAGCTGGCTAGTTAATAACTAGCTAGCAGTAGCTACTACTACTTTCCTAACTGCAAAAGGAAGAAAATAACATTCGCAAACGCAAAGCAAATGGACATTACCCTGCTAATTAGCGAACACATTGCTACAGGAAAAACGTTAGCTAACTAGGCCACATGCCCACCGTTCCCTTATTTTCGCGAGCATGTGTTGAATGCGGTCCCTCTCCCCCACCTAAAACTCCGACACCTTGTTCAGGGCCTTGTTAGCTACAGTTAGCCACCTAGCTAGATTAGCCAAGCTGGTAAATATTTGCTCAAATATCATTCTGTGGTTAGCTATCTGGCACTGGTGGGGCCTACAAACCCGCATTGCTGGCATCCGGCTCTGTTGTAGCAGAGCAAAATGGTAAATCAACAACTGGATTACTACAACATAGCTAGTTCGACAACCATATAGTTAATTTACCAGCTTTTTGTCGTCGGTGCTTTCGCTGTTCTTGCGTTCCGTGTTTTTTTTTTGCTAGCTAACGTTAGCTGACAGCTCCTTCTCGCAGGCACCAAAACCAAGAGGACCGCTGACGAAAGCAGATCCACGCCCACCTCTGCAGATGATTTGTTACCGCCCTTGTCAATTACAGATGTACGGGCACTTAATGTCCTCAGGGTCAATTTGGGGGATTTTATTTAAACATATATGTTTTATATAAATATGTTAAGTTCACAGTACAATCAGAACACCTCTCTATCAAGTATTTTAGCTACTTTTCAGATGCATTTTATACCTCAATTTCACTGTTTTGTCCTTGTCCCTGACCCAGACTTTTGAGCTTCTATTGTTTTTCTATCAGAAAACATTATTATACAAAATATACCTGTCCTTTGAGGGCAAATTCCTTACATTTTTTTCAAGAGAATGTTAATTTAGTTACACTGAAGCACATGGCTGTGCACATAGCAGACAGTTGTTCCAGATGTGATGTAAATATTGTTTGTGTAGAGAATATTTTTGACAGTCATTTCCAAACAGGCTATAATTTCTTGTAGATTGTTTTATAAACACTGACAACTAAAATATTGTGTTATGTGTATTATTATTAATAATAATAATAATAATAAGGCCAGCATCCCGGAGACGCCTATTCACTGTTGACGTCAAGACTGGTGTTTTGCAGGTACTATTTAATGAAGCTGCCAGTTAAGGACTTATGTTTCTCAAACTAGACCCTAATGTACTTGTCCTCTGGCTCATTTTTGCACCGGAGCCTCCCCCCAAAAATAATCTAAATCAAATGTATTTATAACGCCCTTCGTACATCTACTGATATCTCAAAGTGCTGTACAGAAACCCAGCCTAAAACCCCAAACAGCAAGTAATGCAGGTGTAGAAGCACGGTGGCTAGGAAAAACATGAACAAAGATGTTCATAAATGACCAGCATGGTCAAATAATAATAATCACAGTAGTTGTCGAGGGTGCAGCAAGTCAGCACCTCAGGAGTAAATGTCAGTTGGCTTTTCATAGCCGATCATTAAAAGTATCTCTACCACTCCTGCTGTCTCTAGAGAGTTGAAAACAGCAGGTCTGGGACAGGTAGAATGTCCGGTGAACAGGTCAGGATTCCATAGCCGCAGGCAGAACAGTTGAAACTGGAGCAGCAGCACGGCCAGGTGGACTGGGGACAGCAAGGAGTCATCATGCCAGGTAGTCCTGAGGCATGGTCCTAGGGCTCACGTCCTCCGAGAGAGAGAAAGAAAGAGAGAATTAGAGAGAGCATACTTAAATTCACACAGGACACCGGATAAGACAGGAGAAGTACTCCAGATATAACAAACTGACCCTAGCCCCCCGACACAAACTACTGCAGCATAAACACTGGAGGCTGAGACAGGAGGGGTCAGGAGACACTCTTTCTATTCTGGTTAGAGCCAGTTTGCGCTGTTCTGTGAAGGGAGTAGTACACAGCGTTGTATGACATTTTTCAGTTTCTTGGCAATTTCTCACATGGAATAGCCTTAATTTCTCAGAACAAGAATAGACTGACGAGTTTCAGAAGAAAGGTCTTTGTTTCCAGCCATTTTGAGCCTGTAATCGAACCCACAAATGCTGATGCTCCAGATACTCAACTAGTCTAAAGAAGGACAGTTTTATTGATTCTTTAAAATCAGAAAAACAGTTTTCAGCCATGATAACATAATTGCAAATGGGTTTTCTAATGATCAATTAGCCTTTTAAAATGATAAACTGGATTAGCTAACACAATGTGCCATTAGAACACAGGAGTGATGTTTGCTGATAATGGGCCTCTGTACGCCTACGTAAATATTCCATCAAAATACAAATCGGCCATGTCCAGCTACAATAGTCAATTACAACATTAACAATGTCTACATTGTGTTTCTGATCAATTTTAACGGACAAAAAAATGATTTGCTTTTCTTTCAAAAACAAGGACAAGTGATCCCAAACGTTTGAATGGTAGTGTACATTCCTGAATAGGATGATCGCAGCATTTATCGGATATTATTTCTAGACAAATCAAAGACAATTATAATACTGTTCAAAATGGTGTTTCAATAACTTTTAGTTTCTGAAAGCTTGCAGGGCCAAAGTGCCCGAAGTTGCCCAGCTACAAACCGGTAAGTTGAAATCAAATGATAGCCACACAGCACAGTATCAACCAGTCAATTACTCAAAAGCCATGCAGGGTAGTTTAAAAATGTAATTAATGACATGTGACAATTTTGATGGAGTGGTTTCTTTAACCAGCATGTATCTACATCAGTGAACAAAACCAAACAAACCAAAACAGAGGCCATTACATATTCCAGTTGATCCTTATGAAACGAAGGAAGAGTGTGCAGAAGAACCCCCCCCCCCCCCCCTAGAGAGCAGTCTTTTCAAATAGCTCTTACACTTAAAAGGGCATTATCAGCATTTTCACAA
This sequence comes from Oncorhynchus mykiss, assembly GCF_057628025.1. NCBI lineage: Eukaryota > Metazoa > Chordata > Actinopteri > Salmoniformes > Salmonidae > Oncorhynchus > Oncorhynchus mykiss. The sequence continues at coordinate 10,779,558 of NC_143028.1, read as the reverse complement.
TTCCATAGTATTCTCCCAACCTCAGTGTGAGGGCCAGGGCTGGTGTGTGTGTGTATACACCTTTGGAAATATTATATAAAACACAGGAAAATCATGTGTGACAGTACTGGGCCTTTAAGGTCCACAGCATCATGAACTTTACCAAGTTCCAGGACATAGTATATCGAAAGTAGATTCTCAGTCCAGCATACTTTCTGCCACTCCCTGTCCAGTATTCCATACTCCCTGTCCAGTATTCCATACTCCCTGTCCAGTATTCCATACTCCCTGTCCAGTAATCCATACTCCCTGTCCTGTATTCCATACTCCCTGTCCAGTATTCCATACTCCCTGTCCGGTATTCCATACTCCCTGTCCGGTATTCCATACTCCCTGTCCAGTATTCCATACTCCCTGTCCAGTATTCCATACTCCCTCTCCAGTATTCCATACTCCCTGTCCAGTATTCCATACTCCCTCTCCAGTATTCCATACTCACTGTCCAGTATTCCATACTCCCTGTCCAGTATTCCATACTCCCTGTCCGGTATTACATACTCCCTGTCCGGTATTCCATACTCCCTGTTCAGTATTCCATACTCCCTCTCCAGTATTCCATACTCCCTGTCCAGTATTCCATACTCCCTGTCCAGTATTCCATCCTCCAACAGAGGCTGGTCCCTCATCAGCTGAGCCACACTCATAAACCCTACAGTCAGAGAGAGCGAGACTAGTATGGCACTACTGTACCTGATCTTGTCCAATAAGAAACACACATTTTTATTTTCTGTTGTAAAATGTTCTGCTACATGACCCTTATGTTGTTCCACTATACCCCACAGTGCCCTCTAGTGGTTCCCAGCTCCACTAGCGCCACTGCCAGAGATGACCAGATGATGGAGTACAGAACAAAAAGCAAGGCCTCCTCCAGCTTCACCTGGCAGCCCTGAGGGAGAGGACACACACAACTGGGTAAAGAGAGTGACATCTCTCTGGAATGAAATGCTTCCCAAGTGTGCATGTACGTACATACATTTGGATCACCACAGAGGGCCAGGGCTGGTGTGTGTGTATCTTTGGATATAGTAGCCTGGGCAGCTCTAGGGTACCATTACAGGTGTGGTAGGTGGAATTACAGCAGCTGTGAGGCACACTGCCCCGCCCACTGTGGTTAAACCAGGGCGTGGTCAACCAGTCACGGTAGTCATAGATTCCTCAGCACTGCAACTGGAGAGGATTCACATCACAGTCATTAGATCAGTACAGATCCCCCCCACCTCTTTCTGTGTGGCGTCCACAGCATCGGAGTCTAGGTGCTGACTGCTTCCTGTGTATCTTTGAAAGACACTACTGAAGGGAGCCAGCTCTGAGTCCACCTGAAAGCAGGTGGACTCATGTCTCGCTCCATCCACCAACACCACGTTGCACCACAGACTGTCCAGGAGTTGGCGGATGCTTTAGTCCAGGTCTGGGAGGAGATCCCTCAGGAGACCATCCGCCACCTCATCAGGAGCATGCCCAGGCGTTGTAGGGAGGTCATACAGGCACGTGGAGGCCACACACACTACTGAGCCTAATTTTGACTTGTTTTAAGGACATTACATCAAAGTTGGATCAGCCTGTAGTGTGGTTTTCCACTTTAATTTTGAGTGTGACTCCAAATCCAGACCTCCATGGGTTGATAAATTTGATTTCCATTGATCATTTTTGTGTGATTTTGTTGTCAGCACATTCAACTATGTAAAGAAAAAAGTATTTAATAAGAATATTTCATTCATTCAGATCTAGGATGTGTTATTTTAGTGTTCCCTTTATTTTTTTGAGCAGTGTATTTCCTTAGTCACGGGGTTTACTCCACACAGCACAGACATTCCACCACAGCAGTTCAAGTTCTACTGTGAAGAAACAAAACAAGGTGGAAAAATAAAGTCAACCAATTCAACATCAAAAGTGTGCACGCATAACTTGCCGTTTTTCTCCAACCGCAACAAATTATTCAGGCATTTCTCAAAAGAGAGAGAGAAGCAGCAGCATGACAGCGATAATGAAGTAAGGAAGGATTTTAAATGAACCACCTCC
>NC_143028.1:10727500-10770000 GCF_057628025.1 Oncorhynchus mykiss | reverse complement strand
CACACACACACAGACACACAGCCAAACGCAGACACATACAGACACACACTCCTACCTTGATGTTGGGGTGCAGGTGCATTAGTGTTCTCTTGCTGTATTCACTGTTGATGCCCAGAGCTAGCTCCACCTCCTTATACAGCATCACAAAGATATGAACCCCCTGTTGCTGTTGAGAGAGAGAGAGGAGAGAGAGAGAGAGAGAGAGAGAGAGAGAGAGAGAGAGAGAGAGAGAGAGAGAGAGAGAGGAGAGAGAGAGAGGAGAGAGAGAGAGGATAGAGAGACGAGAGAGAGAGAGAGAGAGAGAGAGAGAGAGAGAGAGAGAGAGAGAAAGACAGAACGTGAGAGAGAGACACAGAGCGAGACAGACAGAGTGAGAGAGGGTGTATGGGCCAATTCCAACATCCTATTATATTAGCTAACATGTGATATTGCAGTATCAGTGGTTCTAAATGTTATCTGGTATAACAAGTGTAACTTACTGCTTTGCGTTTGAGGATGCAGTCCAGTCTCCATTTGTTTCCCTCCACAACTGGCCTCTTCAGGAAGATCTCTGGACTCAACCTACACACACACACACACACACACACCAAAACCTATTAGTGAAATGTGGTAAGCTGTTCAACCAGTTTGATGAGCAAACTACTTTGCATTGTACAGTGTCTGTCTTGCTCCAGGGATGAGTATTTAGCCAAAATATTTGAAAAGATGTCGACGTACATCACATATGCTTCAGTTGACCTCAAAAAGGATTTGGTTTTAAATATACTTAAGTATCAAAAGTTAAAGTTAAAGAATAATTCATTTCAACTTCCTTTATTAAACAAACCAGACGGCACAATATTCTTATTTTTGTTATTGACGGATAACCAGGACACGCTCCAACACTCAGACATCATTTACAGATAGTCAGGGCACGCTCCAACACTCAGACATCATTTACAGATAGCCAGGACACGCTCCAACACTCAGACATCATTTACAGATAGCCAGGACACGCTCCAACACTCAGACATCATTTACAGATAGTCAGGGCACGCTCCAACACTCAGACATCATTTACAGATAGTCAGGGCATGCTCCAACACTCAGACATCATTTACAGATAGCCAGGGCACGCTCCAACACTCAGACATCATTTACAGATAGCCAGGGCATGCTCCAACACTCAGACATCATTTACAGATAGCCAGGGGCACGCTCCAACACTCAGACATCATTTACAGATAGCCAGGGGCACGCTCCAACACTCAGGCATCATTTACAGATAGCCAGGGTCATGCTCCAACACTCAGACATAATTTACAGATAGCCAGGGCACGCTCCAACACTCAGACATAATTTACAGATGGCCAGGGCACGCTCCAACACTCAGGCATCATTTACAGATAGCCAGGGTCATGCTCCAACACTCAGACATCATTTACAGATTGCCAGGGCACGCTCCAACACTCAGACATCATTTACAAAAGAAGCATTTGTGTTTAGTGAGTCCGCCAGATCAGAGGCAGTAGGGCTGACCAGGGATGTTCTCTTGATAAGTGGGTGAATTGGACCATTTTCCTGTCAAAATGTAACGAGTGCTTTTGAGTGTCAGGGAAAATGTATAGAGTAAAAAGCACATTATTTTCGTTAGGAATGTAGTGAAGTAAAAGTAAAAGTTGTCAAAAATATAAATAGTAAAGTAAGCACAGATACACTAAAAAACAACTAGTATTTTTACTTAAGTACTTTACACCACTGCCAACAGGTGTACAAGTAGCATTACATTATACTACCACACATTTATACAATCTCACTTATCAGGAGTCGACTGTAAGAATACTGTACAGGTTTTCAATCTGGGACTGGTTAAACTATACCACATATATAGACTGCATTTACAGTCTGCTTGGGTGATGACATGTAGCTGTGTTATGTTGTGGTGAGTATTCACACTCTAACTGCTGACTGCAATGTCTATTTCCCTACACACACACATATATATACACACACACACATACACGTAAACACACATACATGCACATATACACGTAAACACACATACACGTAAACACACATACATGCACGTACCACCAGTCAGTGATGAAGATCTCTTCTTTAGCTTCTTCTAGAGCATTGGCTACATCCTCCATGTAGGTCTTCCCATTCACATACCTACACACACACACACACACACACACACACACACACACACACACACACACACAGTGGTTGACACCTTCTCCTAGTTCTGAGTATTTTAGATGCAGACACCAGTTGACAGTTCCAGTCAACCAAACCCACATGATGTTGGCTACAGAAGCACATTCTCAAGACAGACGGGCATAGAGAGAAGCTCACAGACACACACACTTAACATAGACTAAACTTACATCTAACTACTGAACTTAACATAGACTAAACTTACATCTAACTACTGAACTTAACATTGACTAAACTTACATCTAACTACTGAACTTAACATTGACTAAACTTACATTTAACTACTAAACTTAACATAGACTAAACTTACATCTAACTACTGAACTTAACATAGACTAAACTTACATCTAACTACTGAACTTAACATTGACTAAACTTACATTTAACTACTAAACTTAACATAGACTAAACTTACATCTAACTACTAAACTTAACATAGACTAAACGTACATCTAACTACTGAACTTAACATTGACTAAACTTACATTTAACTACTGAACTTAACATTGACTAAACTTACATCTAACTACTGAACTTAACATTGACTAAACTTACATCTAACTACTAAACTTAACATAGACTAAACGTACATCTAACTACTGAACTTAACATTGACTAAACTTAACATGGACTAAACTTACATCTAACTACTAAACTTAGCATAGACTAAACGTACATCTAACTACTGAACTTAACATTGACTAAACTTACATCTAACTACTAAACTTAACATAGACTAAACTTACATCTAACTACTGAACTTAGCATAGACTAAACTTGCATCTAACTACTAAACTTAACATGAACTAAACTTACATCTATCTACTAAACTTAACATGGACTAAACTTACATCTAACTACTAAACTTAACATGGACTAAACTTACATCTACCTACTAAACTTAGCATAGACTAAAGTTACATCTAACTACTAAACTTAATATTGTCTAAACTTACATCTAACTACTAAACTTAACATTGACTAAACTTATATTTAACTAATAAACTTAACATTGACTAAACTTACATCTAACTACTAAACTTAACATACACTAAACTTACATTTAACTACTAAACTTAACATTGACTAAACTTACATCTAACTACTAAACTTAACATTGACTAAACTTACATCTAACTACTGAACTTAACATTGACTAAACTTACATCTAACTACTAAACTTAACATTGACTAAACTTACATCTAACTACTAAACTTAACATGGACTAAACTTACATCTAACTACTAAACTTAACATTGACTAAACTTACATCTAACTACTAAACTTAACATGGACTAAACTTACATCTAACTACTAAACTTAACATTGACTAAACTTACATCTAACTACTAAACTTAACATAGACTAAAGTTACATCTAACTACTAAACTTAACATTGACTAAACTTACATCTAACTACTAAACTTAACATAGACTAAAGTTACATCTAACTACTAAACTTAACATGGACCAAACTTACATTTAACTACTAAACTTAACATTGACTAAACTTACATCTAACTACTAAACTTAACATAGACTAAACTTACATCTAACTACTAAACTTAACATGGACTAAACTTACATCTAACTACTAAACTTTACCTGAGTATTTTTTTTTGGGGGGGGTTGATTGTTGTTTCCCAGATTCCATAGTTACCATTTGGCAGGGATGTTCTGCTCCTCCTGAGCAAAGGAACCAAATCGATGGTCTCGTAGAAACGCCCTCCCGTGTTTACGGACAAAGTCTTCTATCGCCTGGCCCCACCACCGAGCATGTCTGTAGCTGTTCAACTTCAGTACAAGGCACCTACATGCACGCATGAACACACACACACACACACACACACACACACACACACACACACACACACAGTTAACTCCTTAATCTCCTGGCCCCACCTCCTAGCATGTCTGTACACACATACACACACCACACCTGGAGAGGCTGTCGATGCGTACTCCGTATTTGGTCTCTGTGTCTTTGGAGTCCATTTTGACGCTGAACTCTTTGTCCAACAGGAGAACAAAGGAAATGGCTCCTGAGTCTGGCTTCATGTAGAAGAGGAACGAATCCTTCACCACCAACCAGCTGTGCGCACACACACACACACACACACACACACACACACACACACACACACACACACACACACACACACACACACAGGGAGAGATACATCAGTGTGTGTGCGTGAATGTTTGTGCGTGCATTGTGTTTGTACGTGTGTGTACTAACCGTTTAGACCAGCGGTAGCAGACTTCACTGTGACCACAGCAGTTCAAGCCTGGGATACGATGACCTCCGGAACGCTTGTGTATCATCCCCTCCCTGAAACATGTTTAAATGATGAATACACAAAATAAAACAAATCTATTTTCAGCTATTCCAATAACAATGGGCATGACGGCGCAGTCATAAAGACAGGATCTGTTAATGAATCTGTTGTTCCTCACAGTCCTTTAGGTCCCAGGTCATGGATGAAGGACATCTGGCTGACGTCTATAAACTCCATCTGAGGAGAGAGAGGAACTGTATTTATGGGTATTAGATAAAGAGAGAAGTAGTAGTCAGTCCAGTTCCGGTCACCTATAGTCTAGTCTAGTGTAGTTGAGTAGTACCATAGAGATTATATTATATTACTAGACTGGCTATGTCATAAACCCTCAAAGTTCCAGAATGGGGCCAAAATGGCAGCCATCTTGTTCAGTCTAATTGCAATGAATGGCAGTACAGGCATAATCCTGGTTTCACTTATGCAGGAAAATGAAAGTAAGGCATGTGATGTATCAGAAATTGTGTAATGGAATTATAGTCAACCTAAAATATTGTCATATCATTTTAAATACAGATTATGCAGGTTTTATACACATTTTCTGTATAAATAGCCTCTAAATATATGTAAACAGAACATACATGTCTCAGATTCTTGGAAAGCTGAGAGTGCCAATACATGATACAATATCAGAAGTCCTATCATCAACTGATTTCAGACAGCGTATGGCTGTGGATTGACTGTATTGTTTAAATAGAATTTTGGCATATTGGCAGTTAATTTTAAAAAATGTATCCACAAATACACAAATACAATTCAGATAAATTCTTCAAATTTGCTATTTTACACAATATCTTATCACAGCACTGGAAAACCACGGTTGACCAACTCCCTGACCATCATAAGAAGGTTCATGTCCATTCTAGTATTGTAATTCATAATTCTATGAGTAGTACTCACAGTGTGGTAGTATTTTCTGTACATGGCCATCCTTAGCAGCTTGTTCAGATAATCTTCCAGCTGTTTCTGTACAGGCAACATAATAAATGCTGTATTACTACAGTAGAGATGTACTATACAGTACAATGTTTATATGAAGTATATACTGTATTCGTCTATAAAGTTAATATGACAAACACACTCAAACACACCTACCCTTCTGCTGTAGACCTGTTCGTCTTGTGCCAACTCATCTCCGCCACGCGGTAGCTCAGGAATATGTCTGGCTTCACTCTTCTTCATTGTCCTCCTCCTCGTTGTGTGACTGAGAGAGAGCGAGAGAGAGAGAGGGAGAGAGAGAGAGAGAGAGAGAGAGAGAGAAGAGAGAGAGGGAAGAGAGAGCGAGAGAAGAGAGAGAGAGCGAGAGAGAGAGAGCGAGAGAGAGAGAGAGCGAGAGAGAGCGAGCGAGAGGGAGAGAGAGCAAGAGAGAGAGCGAGAGAAGAGAGAGCGAGAGAGAGGGAGAGAGAGAGAGAAGAGAGAGCGAGAGAGAGGGAGAGAAGAGAGAGCGAGAGAGAGGGAGAGAGAGAGAAGAGAGAGCGAGAGAGACAGGGAGAGAGGGAGAGGTAGAGTGGTAAAGCAGAAGAAGGTAGGGTCACTCACTGCTATTGGGGAGAAATAAAATGTACATATTTTTAATTTATTTTTAATTTCACCTTTATTTAACCAGGTAGGCAAGTTGAGAACAAGTTATCATTTACAATTGCGACCTGGCCAAGATAAAGCAAAGCAGTTTGACACATACAACGACACAGAGTTACACGTAGAGTAAAACAAACATACAGTCAATAATACAGTAGAAACAAGTCTATATACGATGTGAGCAAATGAGGTTAGATAAGGAAGGTAAAGGCAAAAAAAGGCCATGGTGGCAAAGTAAATACAATATAGCAAGTAAAACACTGGAATGGTAGATTTGCAGTGGAAGAATGTGCAAAGTAGAAATAAAAATAATGGGGTGCAAAGGAGCAAAATAAATAAATAAAATAAAATAAATACAGTAGGGAAAGAGGTAGTTGTTTGGGCTAAATTATAGATGGGCTATGTACTGGTGCAGTAATCTGTGAGCTGCTCTGACAGCTGGTGCTTAAAGATAGTGAGGGAGATACTGTAAGTGTTTCCAGTTTCAGAGATGTTTGTAGTTCGTTCCAGTCATTGGCAGCAGAGAATTGGAAGGAGAGGTGGCCAAAGAAATAATTGGTTTTGGGGGTGACCAGAGAGATATACCTGCTGGAGCGCGTGCTACAGGTGGGTGATGCTATGGTGACCAGCGAGCTGAGATAAGGAGGGACTTTACCTAGCAGGGTCTTGTAGATGACATGGAGCCAGTGGGTTTGGCGACGAGTATGAAGCGAGGGTCAGCCAACGAGAGCGTACAGGTCGCAATGGTGGGTAGTATATGGGGCTTTGGTGACAAAACGGATGGCACTGTGATAGACTGCATCCAATTTGTTGAGTAGGGTATTGGAGGCAATTTTGTAAATGACATCACCGAAGTCGAGGATTGGTAGGATGGTCAGTTTTACAAGGGTATGTTTGGCAGGATGAGTGAAGGATGCTTTGTTGCGAAATAGGAAGCCAATTCTAGATTTAACTTTGGATTGGAGATGTTTGATGTGGGTCTGGAAGGAGAGTTTACAGTCTAACCAGACACCTAGGTATTTGTAGTTGTCCACATATTCTAAGTCAGAACCGTCCAGAGTAGTGATGCTGGACAGGCGGGCAGGTGCAGGCAGCGATCGGTTGAAGAGCATGCATTTAGTTTTACTTGTATTTAAGAGCAATTGGAGGCTACGGAAGGAGAGTTGTATGGCATTGAAGGTTACTATATCTACTGTACCATGAAAAATCCTAACATTTCTATGATCAGAATTCGTAGTATATCATTTAGTATTTGATCACTTAACAATTTGATATGTGTGTGTGTGTCTGTGTGTTTACCTGCGGGAGGGTAGCGGCACCCTCATGAACATCTTGTATCGGACCAGTTCTCCATGGAGGTCCATGAAGTGTTTCTCCTTTCTCTTGACCACCCAGCTGAACTCTCCATGTCTCAGCTCAATCTTAAACACTGCAGGCTGACTCTACACAGACAGAGATCAAGTGTGAATGTGTGTGTGTATGTGTGTGTGTGTGTGTGTGTGTGTGTGTGTGTGTGTGTGTGTGTGGGTACCTTGTTGACACTCCTCTGTGCCGTGATGTTGAACCTGTCCTGGGCTGTGTTGAACCTCTCCACCTCCAGTATCTTAGCAGTGATGGGGACAGTAGGGAGATAGACCCTGGCTTCAGACTCCTTAAAACCCACGGTGTGATACACAGCACTGAACCCTATACGACTGTCCCCTGGAGAGGTAGAGAATAAGCCAATAGGATACATCTCTCATCATATCATTAATATAAAGAGCTCTCACACACTCACACACACCTATGGTGGTAGGGTCATTGTCAGTCTCCTCTCCATCTCCCATGTCCAACTCTCTGGTGTCCAAACTCTCAACTACATCCGACATCTTCCTGCTGATGCCGAGGCCGTCTGTGATGTCACTGGGTTCCACAGCGATGTCAGAGGTCATCAGATTAAGGCTGCTGGTGGTGGGGGGGTCTTTACCCAACATGCCTAGCTCTCAACCCTCAGAACAGGGCACACCTGGATGAGGAGAGGAGGAGAAGAGAGGAGAACTTGAACCGTTGAATAGAGTCATAACGTTGTCTGCTTCGTAGAGAAGTTGTTTCTGTCCAAGAGTAAGAGTATGTTGCTCTGCATGTATTATCACTTTCTACTGCAGTGCAGATCATCCCTGCAGCAGTGTGTGTGTGTGTGTGTGTGTGTGTGTGTATGTGGACTTGAATTTGAGGAAATCCAAGACTCCCACACACACACAGCTCAGAATAGAACCAATAGTTGTCCACTAACAGTAGAGGGCCATTTGTTAAAGATTCTGCTACCTCATTGGCTGACGCTGGCCCTGCAGAGAGCTACAGGAAGTCAATGGAAGCTGTCTTCCAAAATAGCAGAGTACAGAACTGTGTGTGTGTGTGTGTGTGTGTGTGTGTGTGTGTGTGTGTGTGTGTGTAATGGGTAAGACAGAACCAGTACTATCATGAATGTCTTACTGGAGACTATAATGCCAGTCATTAGAGCTCTGCTTGTACCCTACCAAACACACCACATTAAAGACAGAACCCGAGTGTGTGTGTCCTTAGTGCAATGCTAAGCCAGACAGACAGACAGGCGGGGCTCCATGGCAACAAGAGTGATGTGATGTCATCTCTGGTCAGAAGTCTAGAAAGTTCTCTGAGGCAAGTCAAGGCAGGCGTGCACACAGACTCACACACACACATTTGACTGTAAAACTCTGTTGGCTTACGACAGTGTCTGGCTCTTAGTGTGTAGCATGTTGAGTCTTGTTTTTTGTGTTTGAATTTTAGTTCTCTCTCTTTCCGTTACTCTCTCTCTGTGACACACACACGGACACAAACACACACACAATGCTTTACGTCTCGCACGAGGCCTCCGTCATGTCCCAGTGGAACGGAATGGTCAAACCTCAGGCAGTACTGGGATGACTGGGATCAGAGAAAGAGAGGGGGGTGATAGAGAGAGAGAGAGATGGTAGAGAGGGGGAGAGAGAGAGAAGGAGAGAGAGGGATGACAGATGGAGTGTTGCTTTTATCTCACTTCTCTGTTCTGATGGAACATTGTCTACTTCCTGTTTCCTGTCCAAGGATGTCATGATGATGGGTTTTGGCAAATAGGAGAAAACTATAAATACCAGCTACTGTATGTTGCCAATCATTCTCCTTCCTTTTTTTCTATTCGTTTTTGATTAATTGTTTCCCACATCCACATCCAACAGTTTTCTCAGGGACCGGATACTAACATGTCTTGGGATCTGAATGGATAACACTAGGTTATCATCAGGACAGTTAAAATTCCATTGACCTATCTACACTCGCACAAAGACACACACACACATACACACGCACGCACACACCATAAAGATAAGTGAGAAGAGATTTGTGGACACAACATGGCATTTACAGTCAATGTGGTGCCAACCTCCGCCTAGCACAGATGACAGAGAGAGAGAGAGAGCAACAGAGTGAGAGAGTGGTCTGTGACACCTCTGTCTCTGCCTACACTAAAGCTGTTTATTATCTAATCATTTAAACACTAGAGAAAGAGAACGAGAGTGAAAGAGAGGGAGAGAGAGAGAGAGAAGGAGAGAGAGAAAGAAAAATAAAGAAAGAAAGGGAGGAAGGGAGGGAGGGAGGGAGGGAGACAGATAGGGAGGGAGAAAGAGAGGGAGAGAGAGAGACAGAGAGGGAGGGAGACAGAGAGAGGGAGAGAGAGGGAGAGAAAAAGAGAGTGAGGGAGAGAGAAAGAGAGGGAGGGAAAGAGAGGGAGGGAGAGAGAAAGAGAGGGAGAGAGAGAGACAGAGGGAGAGAGAGAGAAAGAGAGGGAGGGAGAGAGAGAGAGAGGGAGAGAGAGAGGGAGAGAGAGAGAGAGAAAGAGAGAGGGAGAGAGGGACAGAGAGGGAGAGAGAGAGGGAGAGAGAAATAGAGGGAAGGAGAGAGAGAGAAAGAGAGGGAGAGACAGAGAGAGAAAGAGAGGGAGGGAGAGAGAGAGAGAGAGAGAGGGAGAGGCATTATCACCAGAGAGTCCTGCTGGCTGTAACACAAGGCTTCATTGTACTTCTTTGAAGGAACACATCTTTCCAACGCAATAACACACACACACTGTATTCTACTGTCCAGCAGGTGGTTTGAGTTTACATGTTGGCTTGATCTCTCTGAGCTGAAACCACCTTTGCGTGTGGGTGCATGCGTGTGGGTGCATGCGTGTGGGGACCCACAAGGATAGTAAAACAAGGACAATTCTCCCTCGTGAGGACATTTCCCACGTCCCCATGAGGACAATTACTATGTGAATCTTAGGGGTTAGGTTTAGGGTTACAATTAGGGATAGGGTTAGAGTTAGGGGTTAGGAGTTAAGGAAAATAGGATTTTGAATGCAAAAATACATTTGATTCCCACAAGGGTGTGTGTGTGTGTGTGTGTGTGTGTGTGTGTGTGTGTGTGTGTGTGAATGAGAGCATGCACCTTTTCATAATTTTGTCGATGTCACTTCCTGACCTTAGTTCCTTTTTTATGTTTCTATTTTGGTTTGGTCAGGGTGTGAGTTGGGGTGGGCATTCTATGTTTTTCATTCTGTTTTGTTCTGTGTGTTGTATTTCTATGTGTTTGGCCTGGTATGGTTCCAAATCAGAGACAGCTGTCAATCGTTGTCTCTGATTGAGAACCATACTTAGGTAGCCTGTTCCCACCTGTGTTTGTGGGTAGTTGTTTCCTGTTTTTTCACCTTACCGGACTGTTTCGTGTCTCTCACGCGCTTTGTTTTTGTTTTTTTGTCATTCAGTGTTCAGTTTATTTAATGAAATTTTCTATGAACACTTACCACGCTGCGTGTTGGTCCGATGATTCCTATTCCTCATCATCAGACGAAGAGGAGAGCGGTTACAGTTGACAGTGACTGTTACAGTTTTCCTATTTGGATGAACGACTGATCAAATATAATGACTGATCAAACATAATGACTGATCAAATATAATGACACCAAACATTTATTTACCCAGGCAAGTCAGTTAAGAACACATTCTTATTTACAATGACAGCCTAGGAACAGTGGGTTAAGTGCATTGTTCATGGGCAGAATAACACATTTTTACCTTGTCAGCTCAGGGATTCTATCTAGCAACCTTTCTGTTACTGGCCCAACGCTCTAATCACTAATCACAAATATAGTGATTGATCAAACATAATGACTGATCAAACATAATGACTGATCAAATATAATGACTGATCAAATATAGTGATTGATCAAACATAATGACTGATCAAATATGACTGATCAAATATAGTGATTGATCAAACATAATGACTGATCAAACATACTGACTGATCAAATATAATGACTGATCAAACATAATGACTGATCAAATATGACTGATTAAATATAGTGATTGATCAAACATAATGACTGATCAAACATACTGACTGATCAAATATAATGACTGATCAAATATAGTGATTGATCAAACATAATGACTGATCAAACATACTGACTGATCAAATATAATGACTGATCAAATATAGTGATTGATCAAACATAATGACTGATCAAATATGACTGATTAAATATAGTGATTGATCAAACATAATGACTGATCAAATATGACTGATTAAATATAGTGATTGATCAAACATAATGACTGATCAAACATAATGACTGATCAAATATAGTGATTGATCAAACATAATGACTGATCAAACATAATGACTGATCAAATATGACTGATTAAATATAGTGATTGATCAAACATAATGACTGATCAAACATACTGACTGATCAAATATGACTGATTAAATATAGTGATTGATCAAACATAATGACTGATCAAACATACTGACTGATCAAATATGACTGATCAAATATAGTGATTGATCAAACATAATGACTGATCAAACATACTGACTGATCAAATATGACTGATTAAATATAGTGATTGATCAAACATAATGACTGATCAAACATACTGACTGATCAAATATAATGACTGATCAAACATAATGACTGATCAAACATAATGACCGATCAAACATACTGACTGATCAAACTAGACAGAATGACAAGACAGAGAGCTAGTCAGTACAGTCAGAGGCTTCTAACTGCCCCACCATAGTTAATATGTATTCAGGAACAGGATGTGTAGAGCAGAGAGAGGGAGACAGAGGTCATGAAACTCAGCTATGATTGTTTTGTTAGGAGAGGAGCCCAGCAGAACTGAGTAATGTCTTATATCACCTACAACAACAAAGAGACTCGGTGTAGTCTTTGAAACGTTGAATCTGTTCTACAAATGTGGCAAGTAACAACGTTACCAATAAAGACGGCACATGTACTGGTGAGGAGAAAATAAGAGGGAGGAAAGGCGAGAAGGAGAGGGAGAGTGTGAGAGCAGTAGGGTGAGGAGAAGGGGATATGAACGAGGGAGTGAGTTGAAGGAAATGGAGAGGGAGGAAAAGGAGAGAGGGAGAGAAGAGTAACTGTTCAGCTAGCGAGGGACAGTCAGTCATACATTTCAAAAGCAGCAACAAGCTGCAACACACACACTACTTCTCCATTGGAACAATATAAAACAGAGTGACAGAGAGAGAGAGCGAGAGAGAGAAAGAAAGAAAAACTTTACTGACCTACTCTTGTACACTTGCTGTCCTCATTTTGATTTGTCCCACTTCTAGACTACTGAGTAGACTAAACACACACACTACAAACACACACACTCTACACACCCTATGCACACTCAGTGTACCGTTCCTCTTGTATAACAGAGTGTATGTGAACGAATGTACTGTGGAAACAACTCCTCTAAGAAAATTCCTCAAGAGAGGAGGGGCTACCGAAATCTAAACCAGTCAGCTGCGTTGAAACAGTCATACCCTCCCCCTGGGTTCTCTCATTGGTGGAATCTGCATCACTAAGGAATTATCATGGTCCACACACACTAACACAGCCGTGACGAGGGCACAAAAACACCTCTTCCCCCTCAGAAGGTTGAAAAGTTTTGGCATGGGCCCTCAGATCTTCAAAAAGGTATACAGCTGCACCATTGAGAACATCTTGACTGGCTGCATCACCACTTGTTTTGATATGGCAACTGCTTGGCATCCGACCGCAAGGTTATAGAAAATCTTATAGGAAGAATGGGGGGGGATAATTATAATAATCCAGATGTGCAAAGTAGATACAGACATACCCAAGAAGACACAAAGCTGTAATCACGATGGCGCCGACAGAGATGGTCGCCTCGCTTCAGGTCCTTAGAAAACTATACTCCCAATACTCCCAAATTCTATCAGCATATCAAATGCGCGACACGAGCTGGCAGAATTCTGGATCATTGCTACTGGAACTTACGCGATGCATACAAGGCCCTCCTGCTCCCTGCCGTCGGCAAATCTGACCATGAATCCATTTTGTTGCTCCCCGCCTATAGACAGAAACTAAAACAGGAAACGCCCGTGCTCAGGTTAATACAACGCTGGTCTGTCCAATCGGATTCCACGCTTCAATCACGTGGACTAGGATATGTTCCGGATAGCCGCAGACAACAACATTGGTGTACAGTATACGTTGACTCGGTGAGCGAGTTTATTAGCGAGTGCATCGGAGATGTCGTACCCACTGTGACTATTAAAACCTTCCCTAACCAGAAACCGTGGATTAATGGCAGCATTCGCACAAAACTAAAAGCTTGTAGGCTCTCCTTCTCCGTGGCCAATGTGAGTAAAACATTTAAACGTGTTAACCCTCGCAAGGCTGCCGGCCCAGACGGCATCCCTAGCTGCGTCCTCAGAGCATGCGCAAATCAGCTGAATGGTGTGTTTACGGACATATTCAACCAATCCCTATCCCAGTCTGCTATCCCCACATGCTTCAAAATGGCCACCGTTGTTCCTGTTCTCAAGAAAGTGAACTGAACTAAATGACTATCGCCCCATTGCACTCACTTCTGTCATCATTTTTTTTTTTTTTACCTTTATTTAACCAGGCAAGTCAGTTAAGAACAAATTCTTATTTTCAATGACGGCCTGGGAACAGTGGGTTAACTGCCTGTTCAGGGGCAGAACGACAGATTTGTACCTTGTCAGCTCGGGGGTTTGAACTCGCAACCTTCCGGTTACTAGTCCAACGCTCTAACCACTAGGCTACCCTGCCGCCCCTCATGAAGTGCTTTGAGAGACTAGTCAAGGATCATATCACCTCCACTCTACCTGATACCCTAGACCCACTCCAATTTACTTACTGCCCCAATAGGTCCACTGACGATGCAATCGCCATCACACTGCACACTGCCCTATCCCATCTGGACAAGAGGAATAACTGTGTAAGAATTCTGTTCATTGACTACAGCTCAGCATTTAACACCATAGTACCCTCCAAACTCGTCATTAAACTCAAGACCCTGGTTCTCGACCCCGCCCTGTGCAACTGGGTCCTGGATTATCTGACGGGACGACCACCAGGTGGTGCAGGAAGGAAACAAGATCTCCACCCTGCTGATCCTCAACACTGGGGCCCCACAAGGGTGCGTTCTCAGCCCTCTCCTGTACTCCCTGTTCACCCATGGCTGAGTGGCCATGCACGCTTCCAACTCAATCATCAAGTTTGCAGATGACACTACAGTGGTAGGCCTGATTACCAACAACGACGAGACGGCCTACAGGGAGGAAGTGAGGGCCCTCGGAGTGTGGTGTCAGGAAAACAACCTCTCACTCAACGTCAACAAAACAAAGGAGATGATCATGGACTACAGGAAACAGTAGAGGGAGCACCCCCCCATCCACATCGATGGGACATTTGTGGAGAAGGTGGAAAGTTTTAAGTTCCTCGGCGTACACATCACAGACAAACTGAAATTGTCCACCCACACAGACAGTGTGGTAAAGAAGGTACAACAGCGCCTCTTCCACCTCAGGAGGCTGAAGAAATTTGTCTTGTCATCTAAAACACTCACAAACGTTTACAGATGCACAATCGAGAGCATCCTGTCGGGTTGTATCACCGACCTGATACGGCAATTGCACTGCCCTCAACCGCAAGGCTCTCCAGAGGGTAGTGCAGTCTGCACAATGCATCGCCGTGGGCAAGCTACCTGCCCCCCAGGACACCTACAGCATCCGATGTCACAGGAAGGCCAAAAAATCAAGGACAAGAACCCCCAGAGCCACTGCCTGTTCACCCCGCTACCATCCATAAGTATACACAATCCTGAGTCAATATTTTGTAGAAGCACCTTTGGTGGCGATTAAAAATCGAATCAAATTTTATTGGTCACATACACTTGGTTAGAAGATGTTAATGCGAGTGTAGCGAAATGCTTGTGCTTCTAGTTCCGACTATGCAGTAATATCTAACAGCAATCTAACAAATTCACAACAACAACCTTATACACACAAATACACACAAATGTAAAGGGATGAGTAGAATATGTACAAATGGATGAGTGATGGTGTGTGGCATAGGCAAGATGCAGTAGATGGTATAGAATACAGTATATACATATGAAATGAGTAATGTGGGATACAGTGCCTTGCGAAAGTATTCGGTCCCCTTGAACTTTGCGACCTTTTGCCACATTTCAGGCTTCAAACATAAAGATATAAAACTGTATTTTTTTGTGAAGAATCAACAACAAGTGGGACACAATCATGAAGTGGAACGACATTTATTGGATATTTCAAACGTTTTTAACAAATCAAAAACTGAAAAATTGGGCGTGCAAAATTATTCAGCCCCTTTACTTTCAGTGCAGCAAACTCTCTCCAGAAGTTCAGTGAGGATCTCTGAATGATCCAATGTTGACCTAAATGACTAATGATGATAAATACAATCCACCTGTGTGTAATCAAGTCTCCGTATAAATGCACCTGCACTGTGATAGTCTCAGAGGTCCGTTAAAAGCCCAGAGAGCATCATGAAGAACAAGGAACACACCAGGCAGGTCCGAGATACTGTTGTGAAGAAGTTTAAAGCCGGATTTGGATACAAAGAGATTTCCCAAGCTTTAAACATACCAAGGAGCACTGTGCAAGCGATAATATTGAAATGGAAGGAGTATCAGACCACTGCAAATCTACCAAGACCTGGCCGTCCCTCAAAAACTTTCAGCTCATACAAGGAGAAGACTGATCAGAGGTGCAGCCAAGAGGCCCATGATCACTCTGGATGAACTGCAGAGATCTACAGCTGAGGTGGGAGACTCTGTCCATAGGACAACAATCAGTCTTATATTGCACAAATCTGGCCTTTATGGAAGAGTGGCAAGAAGAAAGCCATTTCTTAAAGATATCCATAAAAAGTGTTGTTTAAAGTTTGCCACAAGCCACCTGGGAGACACACCAAACATGTGGAAGAAGGTGCTCTGGTCAGATGAAACCAAAATTGAACTTTTTGGCAACAATGCAAAACGTTATGTTTGGCGTAAAAGCAACACAGCTCATCACCCTGAACACACCATCCCCACTGTCAAACATGGTGGTGGCAGCATCATGGTTTGGGCCTGCTTTTCTTCAGCAGGGACAGGGAAGATGGTTAAAATTGATGGGAAGATGGATGGAGCCAAATACAGGACCATTCTGGAAGAAAACCTGATGGAGTCTGCAAAAGACCTGAGACTGGGACGGAGATTTGTCTTCCAACAAGACAATGATCCAAAACATAAAGCAAAATCTACAATGGAATGGTTCAAAAATAAACATATCCAGGTGTTAGAATGGCCAAGTCAAAGTCCAGACCTGAATCCAATCGAGAATCTGTGGAAAGAACTGAAAACTGCTGTTCACAAATGCTCTCCATCCAACCTCACTGAGCTCGAGCTGTTTTGCAAGGAGGAATGGGAAAAAATTTCAGCCTCTCGATGTGCAAAACTGATAGAGACATACCCCAAGCGACTTACAGCTGTAATCGCAGCAAAAGGTGGCGCTACAAAGTATTAACTTAAGGGGGCTGAATAATTTTGCACGCCCAATTTTTCAGTTTTTGATTTGTTAAAAAAGTTTGAAATATCCAATAAATGTCGTTCCACTTCATGATTGTGTCCCACTTGTTGTTGATTCTTCACAAAAAAATACAGTTTTATATCTTTATGTTTGAAGCCTGAAATGTGGCAAAAGGTCGCAAAGTTCAAGGGGGCCGAATACTTTCGCAAGGCACTGTATGTAAACATTATTAAAGTGGTGTTAGTTAAAGTGACTTGTGATACCTTTATTAAGTCAATTTATTTAAGTGGCCAGAGATTTCAGTCTGTATGTTGGCAGCAGCCTCTCTGTGTTAGGGATGGCTGTTTAACAGTCTCATGGCCTTGCGATAGAAGCTGTTTTTCAGTCTCTCGGTCCCAGCTTTGATGCACCTGTACTGACCTCGCCTTTTGGAAATGATATATTTCTGTAAAAAAAGGTCCAGAACGGCAGGCAGTCTAAGGGTCAGAGCAGGCAGGGGTCAATAATCCAGTGTGGTGTGGCAAGGTACAGAACGGCAGGCAGGCTCGGGGTCAGAGCAGGTAGAATGGTCAAAACTGGGAAAAACTAGAAAACGGGAACTAGAACAGACAGAAGCAAGGGGGAAAACTCAGGCAGGTTTCACGAAACAAAACGAACTGGCAACAGACAAACAGAGAACACGGGTATAAATACACAGGATAATGGGGAAGATTGGAGACACCTGGAGGGGGGTGGATCCAAGCACAAAGACAGGTGAAACAGATCAGGGTGTGACAGGGTGAGAAAATAAAACTATTTAATCAATTTTGATTTCAGGCTGTAACACAACAAAATTTGGAATAAGTTGAGGGGTATGAATACTTCCTTGTCTCCACCCCCTTCCAGGTGCCCATTTTCCCCATTATCCCCTGTGCATTTATACCTGCGTTTTCTGCCAGTTCGTCTTGTCTCGTCAAGCCTACCAGCGTGTTTTTCGCCATACTCCTGTTCTCTCTAGTCCCGGTTTTCTTGTCCTTCCGGTTCCGACCTATTCTTCCTGTCCTGACCCCGAGCCTGCCTGCCGTCCTGTACCTATCTGACTCTGACCTGGTTTACAAACTTCTGCCTGTCCTGACCTTGAGCCTGCCTGCCACCCTGTACCTATCAGACTCAGACCTGGTTACGAACCTCTGCCTGTCCTCGACCTGCCCTTTTCCTGCCTCCTGTGGTTTTAATAAACTACTCTGTATATTGAACCTTCCGTCTCCTGTGTCTGCATCTGGGTCATATCCTGATTCGTGTTAGTACGAACTGGCCATGACTGACCCAGGAGACTCGGACCAGTTCCGCAGTGCCGTCTCCTCCCATGGAGCCATCATTGATAGACACGAGGAGTTACTTCAAGGTTTTATGGAAGGATTCCAGACCTTGGCGGAATGCCATGACCGTGCCTTGAATACATGGCTGGAGCAATTGTGCAGATTGTCTGTTATGCAACCAGCCACGATGGTAACCTCCCAGTCCCTCAGTAACCCTGCTGTCAGCAGCGCGTCTCTACAGGCCAACCCGGCTTCCCATTTGACACGTTCCTTCATGCTCATCAAGTCTACTCAGGTACCTGTGGTATTGGGGTTTTCATGGCTCCAGCGACACAATCCCCTTATCAACTGGACTGCTGGTGCTATCATGGGCAGGAGCCCGTTCTACCACGCTCATTGCCTGAAGTTGGTGCAGCCTGCCCCAGGACTTCTTCCTGTGGGCTCGGAAGAAGCCTCGGACCTCTCCGCCGTTCCCGCAGAGTACCAGGACCTCCGGGAGGTTTTCAGCAAGGTTTTGAGCTCTGTTGGGTCTGGAGACCAAGGCTGTGGAAACGTACATCAATGACTTCCTGGCTGCAATGTGTACCTGTCCTTCTGCCTCCCCCTCTGTGGAGAAAAGGGACAAAACCCGGTGCCCGTGAGTCGACTACCGGGGCCTTAATGACATCACGGTTAAGAACTGCGGAACGCCTAACATCTGGTGAGGAGACGGGAAGGTGATGGAGTGGAAGACAGCCTTTAACACAGCTAGCGGATACTACGAATACCTGGTGACCCCGTTCGGTCTGACCAACGCTCCTGCGGTGTTCCAAGCCCTGGTTAACAACGTTCTCCACAACATGTTGAACCGGTTCGTGTTCGTCTACCTTGACGACATCCTTGTCTTTTCCCGCTCAGCTCAAGAACACGTTCTCCACTTCTAACAAGTCTTCCAGCGTCTCCTGGAGAACCAGCTTTTTGTTATAGCAGAAAAATATGAATTTCATCGCTCCACCATCTCCTTCCTAGGATACATCATCACTGCTGGTAATATGCAGATGGATCCCGGGAAGGTGAGAGCGGTGGTGGATTGGCCTCAACCCACTTCCAGAGTGCAGCTGCAACGCTTCCTGGGATTTGCCCATTTCTATCGCCATTTACTGGGTTACAGCACCCTGGCTTCCCCCCTTTCAGCACTCACCTCTCCCATGGTCCTGTTCACATGGTCCCCAGCTGCTGACCGGGCGTTCCTGGACCTAAAGCACTGCTTCACCACAGCTCCCATATTAATCCATCCGGACTGGTCCCATCAGTTCGTGGTGGAGGTCAACACTTTGGACATGGGAGTGGGGGCTGTCCTGTCCCAACATTCTGCCCTGGACCTAAAGCTGCATCCCTGCACCTTCTTTTCCCATTGTCTTAATGCCACAGAGAGGACTTATGATGTGGGAAATCGAGAACTGCTGTGGTGAAGATGGCATTGGAGGAGTGGAGGCACTGGTTAGAGGGGGCGGAACATCCATTCATTGTGTGGACGGATCACAAGAACATGGAATATCTCTGCACCGCCAATCGTCTCAACTCCAGGAAAGCTCAATTGGCCCTGCTTTTCACTCTGTTCAACTTTACCATCTCCTATTGCCCGGGGTCCAAGAATGTTAAGCTGGATGCGCTTTCACACCACTATAGCCCCGCTGCTACACTCTCGGACCCCGAGACCATCCTTCCTACCTCGTGTCTAGCGGCTGCTCTCATCTGGGGAATAGAGAACCAGGCCCGTGAGGGGGGCCTGGCTAACCGGAAGTTTGTCCCAGATGCTGCCTTCTCTCCGGTCCTGGAATGGGCTCATTCCTCCAAGCTTGCCTGCCACCCTGGCTCCCTTCAGACCCTGGCTTTTGTGTGACAACGCTTTAGGTAGCCTACCGTGGTTCCTGACGTCTCCGTGTTCGTCGCCGCCTGCACTGTCTGTGCTCAGAATAAGACTTCATGGCATGTTCTGGCTGGCCTCCTTCAACTTCCTGTCACTTACCGTCCCTGGTCACATTGATCCCTGGACTTCGTCACTGGTCTCCCTCCATCTGATGGCAACACCACTATCCTTACAGTGGTAGACAGGTTTTCAAAGCTGCCCACTTCATTCCCCTCCCCAAGCTATCCTCAGCCAAGGAGACGGCCCAGCTCATGGTGCAACACGTCTTCCGGATCCATGGACTTCTGGTGAACATGCTCTCCAACTGTGGTCCTCGTTCTCGTCCTGGTTCTGGAAGGCATCCTTCACACTCATTGGGTTGTCGGCCAGCCTGTCCTCTGGGTTTCTCCCCCAGTCGAAAGGTCATTCGGAGTGAGCTAATCAGGACGTGGAGACAACTCTTCGTTGCCTCGTCTCTGCCAACCCCACTACCTGGAGCCAGCAACTTGTGTGGGTGGAATACGCCTGCAACACCCTTCCCTCTTCAGCCACTGGTCTCTCACCTTTCGAGTGTTCGATGGGTTATTATCCCCCTGCTCTTCCCTGAGCAAGAAGAAGAGGTCAGCATTACCTCGGCCCAGATGTTCGTCCGCCGCTGTCGCTGTACCTGGAAGAGAGCCCGGTCTGCTCTTCTCAAGACCACCTCCAGGTATCAACGACAGGCGGACTGCCACCGGACCCCGGCTCCCTGCGGGTGGAGTCCCCGTTTTATCGGCCCTTTTCACATCTCTAAGATTCTTAGCCCCTCTGCTGTTCGTCCCCCCTACGACTGATCTCGTCCTGCCATTTGTCTCTCTCTTGTTGTTTTAATAAACTACTCTGTGTATTGAACCTTCTGTCTCCTGTGTCTGCATCTGGGTCATATCCTGAGTTGTGTTAGTAAGGGACATACATAACAGTCGATATGGACGGTGGCTAGATATTTCCGGAGTGGCTCCTGCACACACACAGAAACACACACCTATCCTATCCACCCTACAAGTGAATATCTCCCTCCACCTGAGGTTGAATCTGCACATTGGTCTCCTCACTATATACACAGACTGTATTGCGAGTGCATGTGTTGTGTGTGTGTGTGTATCCATGTGTGTGTGTGTGTGTGTGTGTGTGTGTTTGCATACATATGTGTGTGTTTATGACTGAGACTTTGACCTGAACGCTACACCACACCCTGTGAGAATGATGCTAGAGTAAGTCACACATTACATTACATTTGACATTTTCACATTTGAGTAATTTCGCAGACGCTCTTATCCGGAGCGACATACAATCAATGCATTCAGCTAAATTAGTAAAGTAGTAAAACCACATATCACAATCATTGCTAGTCTTTGTTGGTTAATGTAGCTACTAGAGACAGAAAATTAGAAAAGTAATAGAAAGAAGTGAGACACACACATCCACACATACACACACACATACACACACACATACA
The DNA here is from genome assembly GCF_057628025.1 of Oncorhynchus mykiss. NCBI lineage: Eukaryota > Metazoa > Chordata > Actinopteri > Salmoniformes > Salmonidae > Oncorhynchus > Oncorhynchus mykiss. Next base: position 10,748,282 of record NC_143028.1, on the reverse strand, counting down.
CGCACACAGACTGAGTACCTGTTGCAGTGAAAAGTTGATGGGTCACTGACTTGCTGTGATCAGACCTCTGGACTTCTGTCATCTGAGGTGTCTTCTCTCTCTCTAAAATGTCCTGTATAGGTAAACAGCACAGAGCAAAGGGCAGAGAAATAATCTACCCAATAACCTCCATCATAGATCATAATCTGGTCATACTGTTGGCCACACACAGAAACACACACGCACACAAACACCCACAAACACGAACACACACACACCGGCTTTGCTTTAACCATTAGGTGGCGTGCTAGATCTAAGCTAGGGCTACCAGTAGGACCCCCTCCCTCTCTCTCGGCTGCCCTCCTTCACACTCTCTCTCCCTCTGTTTTTCAGTTGTGACAGTTGTTTCTGCTCCATTCAATTATGAGAAAAACTAGAGCATGTGCATGTGTGTGAGGTGTGAATGTGCCATATTTAAAAACGTTGTTTTTTCTCTTTAGAGATTTCTCATCAAATCACAGAGGAGGACATCGATCTATTGATCTTACATGGAGGTTCCAGAGAGAGAGAGAGAGAGAGAGAAAGAGAAAGAGAGAGAGAAATGTGGACTGCATTTCTGAAACCATAATATTCAATGTCACAGACTCATAGAGGATGTTGATGTTGTTTGGATGTTTTTGTTGTTTACCCATTTCTCTTGGCTGAGTGGTTGGAGGAGCTTTCCAGAGTCACATCACAAAACCCTGACTGTGACTCACCTTCAGTCTAGGTTACCGTGTTTTCATCTGACGCATAAGAGCGCATGAAGGGGACAGAGCAAGAGAGGGACACTTTTTGGAGGATGTTGTTTTAGAAGGTCGTCTTTTCTCGCTCATCATTTATCGATTTAAAAAAATGTATCTATGTAATTTAGACCAATATATAGCCCTAACAATACCATAGGAAAATGAATATCAGATCCTATTCAAGTTTGTTTAATACTTTTGTACAATGCGCTCAACGGATGCTCGAGTATTATTTTCTTTCTTCAGACATGAATTTTAGCTTGTGATATATTTAATAACATTCAAAGGCTATACTTTATTTCTTACAAGTAAAATACTTTTGTAAATGGAAGACAAGATGGGAAGGTGTGTTTTATTGCTTCAGTGCAAGACTGTTCTAAAATAGAGGCGGACTAGGAGCTTAAAACCATAAGATCCTTTACGCATCACACACACGCACTCAATAGGAATAGAGGACATGCGGAGACAAGAGGAGCACGCCAGCCGCCCCAAGGAGAACCTCCAGCCGCGTGAATGACCCGCTGGCAGCATGCGCTCCTGGCCGAACCGAACTGACTGTCTCTCTCCCGTTAACTGCAGCTGGGAGGAGAACTACTGGAACTACTACTTTAACGGGAGCTACCGGGGTCCCGTGCCCCCCGAAAACCTCTTCCCCATCCCCGTTCTAATGGGAATCACCATCACCTGTGCTCTCCTGTTCCTGGCGGGAGTGACCGGAAATGTAATGACTATACTGGTCGTGTCTAAGTACAGAGACATGAGAACAACCACTAACCTCTACTTATGTAGCATGGCTGTCTCAGACCTGTTGATATTCCTCTGTATGCCCCCTGATGTGTATCGGTTATGGAAGTACAGGCCATGGATATTTGGAGATACATTCTGTAAGCTGTTTCAGTTCGTTAGTGAGTGCTGCACTTATTCAACCATTTTGAATATAACCGCTCTGTCCGTGGAGCGGTACCTGGCCATCTGCTTCCCACTTCGCGCCAAACGCCTGGTCACCAAGCGACGCGTTCGTGCGCTCATCATCTTTCTCTGGCTCGTGTCGCTGTTGAGCGCGGGACCTGTCTTCGTTCTGGTGGGAGTGGAGCACGAGACTCGCCCAGCGGCGGGAAACTCTGTGACTGCTGGTGGGGCGGAAGGACAGACAGAGATAGACACTAGCGAGTGTAAACCCACTCAGTACGCGGTTGAGTCTGGGCTTCTAGCCGCCATGGCGTTGGTTAGCTCTGTGTTTTTCTTCCTGCCGGTGTTTTGTTTGACTGTGGTGTACAGTTTGATTGGACGAAGGTTGTGGAAGAGACGGAGAGAGAACAGTATTGGAGCTAACGTAGCACACAGGGACAAGAGCAACAGACAGACCGTCAAGATGTTAGGTAGGGTGCAATACATGTTGCTCATATTCAAAACCATGTTTTAACCACGGCATAATTGAGATGTTTATAATATTTTAAAAAGGCCACAGAATTGGAGACATTTAAAAAAGGAAAAATATTGGTTCCGATACGAATTAAATCAATCAAACATTGTAACAAGACAATGATAATGTAAATAATGTAGATATAACGTCAAGCTGTGTATAAGTTTATACAGTCAGCACAGTAACCTAATAACCATGGTAACAGCCAGTCGTGTAAAGCTTTACCAAAGTAATTTAATTAGGCATAACTATAGTTTCCCCTCATACCCCTTTCTGCCATTTCTCTCTCTGAAAAAAATAATATTACTGATGTTTGCATTTAATGTTTTATGGTTGGAATTAATTGTATGTGCCTCCCCTCCTCCCTCAATTCCCCCTTCCCACTCCCCCCTCTATTATTATTAGCATAAAAGGAGAAATCCAATATTACAAACATTTATTATCTGTCTCCCCTCTCCCTCTCTCTCTCTCTCTCTCCAGCTGTAGTGGTCTTTGCCTTCGTCCTGTGCTGGCTGCCTTTCCACTTGCATCGTTACCTTATGTCCCATTCCTCAGAGGGCTCCTCTCCTCTCTGGTCTCTCTTCACCCAGTACTGCTCCCTTGTTTCCACTGTCCTCTTCTATCTCTCGGCTGCCATCAACCCTGTCCTCTATAACACCATGTCTAGGAAGTACCGGTCAGCTGCTGCCCAACTGTTTGGTCTACAGGAGACTCAACCACCCAGAGGGAGAACAGCAAGCACTGTCAAAGGAGAGAGTTCACCTGCCTGGACAGAGTCCACTGTTAGCCTGTGACTGTAGCCAATTTGGAGGGGGAATGGGCGCTAGATATATACTTCTCTGATTTTGACATGTAGTTGTTGTGATCAAACTCTTCTTGTGTGTTTCTCATCAGTGACCACTGCTTTCCCTGGTTGATCAAACTCAAACAGGCACCATTATGGACCATCAAGGATTCATTGGTCTTTAATCCAAGAGAGCACCGGCTTACGCATAACGTCCATGGACGTTGATTATTGATTGAAATTTGGTCAGTCCGCCCTGCCCTTGCGTTGAACATATTAATTGAATTAGCCTCAAGGACTCTGAATAAGACTGTCGCTTTGATGTCACAACTCGCCCGGCAAAGACAGACAAAGGCGTTTGAGAACATGTTTTATAAAATATTTATAAGGCGTTTCTGTCACCCAAAAAGAAGCACACCATTAGCAACAAAAACTATTAAACAGCTCTTGAAACGGACACCTATGTATTTTCTACAAATCACACATGCAACACACAAGCACACACACACAAACCAAAATAGTTATTACGCTTGCCTTAACTGATATGTGAACTGTATTCTGGATGACAAAGAAAAGCACTGTAGACCGTGATGCACTTCTCTGTACCCTGAGAGAGAGGGACTGGAGTACTGTGTGTGTGTTTGTTTATGTTGAGTGATTGGGTGTGTTGGGGTATGTGTATTTATGGTGAGTGACGTCGTGTGTTGGTGTGTGTGTGTGTTTATGGTGAGTGACTGTGTTGGTGTGTTTGGCAGTGTGTGTAGATATAGGTAACATTTTTTTGCTATGATAGCATGTACAGTAGGCTAATTATACCGCCAGCCTTACTCTGTAAATAGCAGCTTAGTAACAGTTCAATCTGATTGGTATTAGTCTTGGCTTATCTTATAAGTACTTACAAAGCAGCCACTGCCTTGGACTCCAGAATTCTGACATGGCAACCAGGACTCCAGGAGCATTTCATGTTATTCTGTACATAAATCCGAGACACTCCATTTAGTATAATATGTTACGTTTCATATGGTATGTATTCATTTGTGGATGTCCATCATTCATTTCATATGATATGTTATGAATTAGAATTCGTATTATATGTTACAAATTTGCTAAACGTACAATATGTTATGAATCTGCAACACGAATCTGAAATGTATACAATATGCTCCGAATTTGCAAAACATATGATACGTAACGAATTGTAGCTAGGTGGCTAATGTTAGCTAGGCTAGGGATTAAGGTTATGGTGACGTTTAGGAGTTAGGTTAAAAGGTTAAGGTTAGGGGAAGGGTTAGCTAAAATGCTAAGTAGTTGCATAGTGATCTAGAAGAAAAAAAGAAACGCACACCTATTAAGACGAGGTGCTGGCTAGCGGAGTAGAAACTTGAAAATAAAAGAGAGCCGCACACTCTAGGAGCTCAGATGCAAAAATGTAATACCAACGTTTCGACAGCCACGCTGTCTTCATCAGGGTATAATCACAAACACTGCGGGATGACTCGTTTATATAGTGTCAAAAGACACAGGTGTCTGTAATCATGGCCAGGAGTGGCCTAATATCATTGGTTAATAATCAAATATTAAAATGTCATACAAAGAACAGCATGCAAACAAATGGATAGCATACGATCATAGATTAATTTGACTATACAAGTTTACAAACAATTACAATGGCAAAGTCACAATAATCCAAGCCATTCTTGTGATTATTGTGACTTTGCATAGTACCTAAAAAGTAGTAAGTAGTTGAAAAGTTGCTAATGTGCTAAAGTTGTCCATCATGAGATTTGAACTCGCAACCTTTGGGTTACTAGACATCTGCATTATACACGTACTCATCATCCTACAGTGCATTTGGAAAGTATTCAGACCCCTTGACTTTTTCCACATTTTGTTACATTACAGCCTTATTCTAAAATTGATTAAATTGTTTGTTTTTTCATCATCAATCTACACACAATACCCGATAATGACAAAGCAAAAGCAGGTTTTTTAGAAAGGTTTGCTAATTTATTAGAAAAAACTAAAATATCACATTTCCATAAGTATTCAGAACCTTTACTCAGTACTCAGTACTCAGTACCATTTGCTCAGTACGTCCTCCAGACGTGACTCTTGGCATTCAGGCCAAAGAGTTCAATCTTGCTTTCATCAGACCAGAGAATCTTTTTTCTCATGGTCTGAGAGTCCTTTAGGTGCCTTTTGGCAAACTCCAAGCGGGCTGTCATGTGCAATTTACTGAGGAGTGACTTTTGGGGGGGGGGGAAAGTCAAGGGAACTGAATATTTTCTGAATGCACTGTATTTCATTTTTATCTTGAGTAACCATCTGTCTTATGTAACCATACAAAACGTTACATATCATACTAATTTGAGTGTCCCAGATTTTAATTTACAATGTTACGTCTAGTCTATGAGACCAGGCTGGGTATGGACTTAAAGACTACAAGTAAGGACTGCAGAACCAATCTGCAAATATGAACCACAAACATCGCCTGGAAAAAGACTTAAAATGTGGAAATGCAACTACAGACATGGCGCTTCAGCCCAAATTAATGTAACGCTTAACTATGTATCCATGTTTGTACCGCTATAATAATCTGTACTATGCCTTTACAAACTATAATGGAAGAAAACACTGTATGTATTTTAATATTGATCCATATCATCAGGTTGCCAACTTGGTCTGAACTCATTCCGGGAGATAAAAATGATTCAACATTGTTTACGTGTCATTTTTTAAATTTCAGACATAAGTAGTTTAACTCCGTCATGACTGAGAGGTGCACACATGGGTAGCCTACAAACACACAGATTTCATCCTCACCTCTCCCCCATCTTCTCCTCTCTTATTTCACCTCCTCTGCTTTCCTCTCGTCTCAGTGCCTTTAAATCAGGCAGCCTCAAAGCCACCCATCCTCAATGGTCGTCACTAGTTCTCACAGCCATAATTATGGCTACACCCCGCCTATTTCTACAATTTCTCTTCTTAAAATAGAATTTTAAGCATAACTCTAACCTTTACCACACTGCTAACCTTATGCCTAACCCTAACCTTAATTTAAGACTGAAAAGTACACTTTTGTGTTCATGAATTTTAAGACAAGACAATTTTGACATTGTGGTTGTGGTAACAAGTGACAACCATCTTCAAGTTAGGTTCAAAGGACCCTTCTGTCGCATCTGAGGCTTTCTGAGTTGCCTGATCAAAAAGTCCTATAAGACAGAGTAAGGACAGGAGGAGAAAGGGAAAGAAAGAGGTCAGAGAGAGAAACGAGGGATGGAAAGAGGAAGAAGGAAAGTGAGAAAGACATTGATGGTGGTACATAGAATATGAGGAGTGTAGAAATGAATGAATGAGGTAAGATGAGTCAGAGAGAGAGGAACTTGGAAGTAAGAGACCACTTGAGAAAAGATTGATTCAGAAATTATAGATATAGAAAGAGTCAATGAGTTACTCTGCATCACTTGTGAGATGCAGTGTGTGTGTCTCAGAGACAGGAGGAATAATTTTATTTCTGTGATTTAATGCCTCCTGTTATCCAGTGAGATGCTATCGAGGCCGCTTGGGAATAAATCACAAGCTATTGCTGGACACAGGCGCGTGCACACACACACTCAAACAAACACACACTGAGAGACGGAGGGGAGCGAGAGAGGGAGAGACAGAGAGAGACAGAACGTGAGAGGAAGGCTGAGAGAGAAGAGAAAGGTAAAGAGAGATAGAAAGACAAAGAGAGTGAGAGAGGATCGATGGCAATGTTCCTGCACAAATCAGTGTGTCGAAGAAGAGGCTGCATGTGCTTTTGTGCATCTCCCCTCCCCGCTGGTCTCTTCTCCAGACACACAGTTCAGTCAGGGTTATAGTGGCCATTAAATAGGAGATTCTCCCTAAAACTGAATGTGAAGGTTGCATATTTTCACAGCGTCGGCTGGATTATAGATGTGATTCATGTCTGGCTGTACCTCAAATGCTACCTTATTCCCTACAGTACCTTCGGAAAGTATTCAGACCCCTTGACTTTTTTCCAAATTTTGTTAGGTTACAGCCGTATCCTAAAATTGATTTAATTGTTATTTTTCCCCCTCTTCAATCTACACACAATACCCCATAATGACAAAGCAAAAAATGTTTTTTAGAAATGTTAGCTAATTTATTAAATAAATAACTGAAATATCACGTTTACATAACTATTCAGACCCTTTACTCAGTACTTTGTTTAAGCATCTTTGGCAGTGATTACAGCCTCGAGTCTTCTTGGGTATGACGCTACAAGCTTGGCACACCTGTATTTGGTTTCTCCCATTCTTCTCTGCAGATCCTCTCAAGCTCTGTCATGTCGGATGGGGAGCGTCGCTGCACAGCTATTTTCAGGTCTCTCCAGAGATGGTTCAAGTCCGGGCTCTGGCTGTGCCACTCAAGGACATTCAGAATCTTGTCCCGAAGCCACTTGCGTTGTCTTTGCTGTGTGCTTAAGGTCGTTTTCCTGTTGGTAGGTGAACCTTCGCCCCAGTCTGAGGTCCTGAGCGCTCTGTAGCAGGTTTTCATCAAGGATCTCTCTGTACTTTGCTCTATTCATCTTTGCCTCGATCCTGACTAGTCTCCCAATCTCTGCCACTGAAAAACATCCCCACAGCATGATGCTGCCACCAAATCAAATGTATGTACAGTGCCTTGCGAAAGTATTCGGCCCCCTTGAACTTTGCGACCTTTTGCCACATTTCAGGCTTCAAACATAAATATATAAAACTGTATTTTTTTGTGAAGAATCAACAACAAGTGGGACACAATCATGAAGTGGAACGACATTTATTGGATATTTCAAACTTTTTTAACAAATCAAAAACTGAAAAATTGGGCGTGCAAAATTATTCAGCCCCCTTAAGTTAATACTTTGTAGCGCCACCTTTTGCTGCGATTACAGCTGTAAGTCGCTTGGGGTATGTCTCTATCAGTTTTGCACATCGAGAGACTGACATTTTTTCCCATTCCTCCTTGCAAAACTTCTTGAGCTCCGTGAGGTTGGATGGAGAGCATTTGTGAACAGCAGTTTTCAGTTCTTTCCACAGATTCTCGATTGGATTCAGGTCTGGACTTTGACTTGGCCATTCTAACACCTGGATATGTTTATTTTTGAACCATTCCATTGTAGATTTTGCTTTATGTTTTGGATCATTGTCTTGTTGGAAGACAAATCTCCGTCCCAGTCTCAGGTCTTTTGCAGACTCCATCAGGTTTTCTTCCAGAATGGTCCTGTATTTGGCTCCATCCATCTTCCCATCAATTTTAACCATCTTCCCTGTCCCTGCTGAAGAAAAGCAGGCCCAAACCATGATGCTGCCACCACCATGTTTGACAGTGGGGATGGTGTGTTCAGCTGTGTTGCTTTTACACCAAACATAACGTTTTGCATTGTTGCCAAAAAGTTCAATTTTGGTTTCATCTGACCAGAGCACCTTCTTCCACATGTTTGGTGTGTCTCCCAGGTGGCTTGTGGCAAACTTTAAAATACACTTTTTATGGATATCTTTAAGAAATGGCTTTCTTCTTGCCACTCTTCCATAAAGGCCAGATTTGTGCAATATACGACTGATTGTTGTCCTATGGACAGAGTCTCCCACCTCAGCTGTAGATCTCTGCAGTTCATCCAGAGTGATCATGGGCCTCTTGGCTGCATCTCTGATCAGTCTTATCCTTGTATGAGCTGAAAGTTTAGAGGGACGGCCAGGTCTTGGTAGATTTGCAAATGGTCTGATACTCCTTCCATTTCAATATTATCGCTTGCACAGTGCTCCTTGGGATGTTTAAAGCTTGGGAAATCTTTTTGTATCCAAATCCGGCTTTAAACTTCTTCACAACAGTATCTCGGACCTGCCTGGTGTGTTCCTTGTTCTTCATGATGCTCTCTGCGCTTTTAACGGACCTCTGAGACTATCACAGTGCAGGTGCATTTATACGGAGACTTGATTACACACAGGTGGATTGTATTTATCCTCATTAGTCATTTAGGTCAACATTGGATCATTCAGAGATCCTCACTGAACTTCTGGAGAGAGATTGCTGCACTGAAAGTAAAGGGGCTGAATAATTTTGCACGCCCAATTTTTCAGTTCTTGATTTGTTACAAAAAGTTTGAAATATCCAATAGATGTCGTTCCACTTCATGATTGTGTCCCACTTGTTGTTGATTCTTCACAAAAAAATACAGTTTTATATCTTTATGTTTGAAGCCTGAAATGTGGCAAAAGGTCGCAAAGTTCAAGGGGGCCGAATACTTTCGCAAGGCACTGTATATAGCCCTTCGTACATCAGCTGATATCTCAAAGTGCTGTACAGAAACCCAGCCTAAAACCCCAAACAGCAAGCAATGCAGGTGTTGAAGCACGTTGGCTAGGAAAAACTCCCTAGAAAGGCCAAAACCTGGGAAGAAACCTAGGGAAGAACCAGGCTATAAGGGGTGGCCAGTTCTCTTCTGGCTGTGATGGGTGGAGATTATAACAGAACATGGCCAAGATGTTCAAATGTTCATAAATGACCAGCATGGTCAAATAATAGGACTGGGACAGGTAGCACGGTGAACAGGTCAGGATTCCATAGCCGCAGGCAGAACAGTTGAAACTGGAGCAGCAGCACGGCCAGGTGGACTGGGGACAGCAAGGAGTCATCATGCCAGGTAGTCCTGAGGCATGGTCCTAGGGCTCAGGTCCTCAGAGAGAGAGAAAGAAAGAGATAATTAGAGAGAGCATACTTAAATTCACACAGGACACCGGATAAGACAGGAGATGTACTCCAGATATAACAAACTGACCCTAGCCCCCCGACACATAAACTACTGCAGAATAAATACTGGAGGCTGAGACAGGAGGGGTCAGGAGACACTGTGGCCCCATCCGATGACACCCCCGGACAGGGCCAAACAGGAAGGATATAACCCCACCCACTTTGCCAAAGCACAGCCCCCACACCACTAGAGGGAAATCTTCAACCACCAACTTACCAAAGATCTCTGCCACGGCACAACCCAAGGGGGGGCGCCAACCCAGACTGGAAGATCACATCAGTGACTCAACCCACTCAAGTGATGGTATGAAAGAGCCCTAGTAAGCCAGTGACTCAGCCCCTGTAATAGGGTTAGAGGCAGAGAATCCCAGTGGAAAGAGGGGAACCGGCCAGGCAGAGACAACAAGGGCGGTTCGTTGCTCCAGAGCCTTTCCGTTTACCTTCACACTCCTGTGCCAGACTACACTCAATCATATGACCCACTGAAAAGATGAGTCTTCAGTAAAGACTTAAAGGTTGAGACCGAGTTTGCGTCTCTCAGATGGGTAGGCAGACCATTCCATAAAAATTGAGCTCTATAGGAGAAAGCCCTGCCTCCAGCTGTTTGCTTAGAAATTCTAGGGACAATTAGGAGGCCTGCGTCTTGTGACCGTAGCGTACGTGTAGGTATGTTCGGCAGGACCAAATCAGAGAGATAGGTAGGAGCAAGCCCATGTACTGCTTTGTAGGTTAGCAGTAAAAACTTGAAATCAGCCCTTGCCTTGACAGGAAGCCAGTGTAGAGAGGCTAGCACTGGAGTAATATGATCCAATTTTTTGGTTCTAGTCAGGATTCTAGCAGCCGTGTTTAGCACTAACTGAAGTTTATTTAGTGCTTTATCCAGGTAGCCGGAAAGTAGAGCATTGCAGTAGTCTAACCTAGAAGTAACAAAAGCACGGATTAATTTTTCTGCATCATTTTTGGAAAGAAAGTTTCTGATTTTTGCAATGTTACGTAGATGGAAAAAAGCTGTCCTTGAAACAGTCTTGATATGTTCGTCAAAAGAGAGATCAGGGTCCAGAGTAACGCCGAGGTCCTTCACAGTTTTATTTGAGACGACTGTACAACCATTAAGATTAATTGTCAGATTCAACAGAAGATCTGGACCTAGAACAAGCATCTCTGTTTTGTCAGAGTTTAAAAGTAGAAAGTTTGCAGCCATACACTTTCTTATGTCTGAAACACAGGCTTCTAGCAAGGGCAATTTTGGGGCTTCACCATGTTTCATTGAAATGTACAGCTGTGTGTCATCCGCATAGCAGTGAAAAGTTAACATTATGTTTTCGAATGACATCCCCAAGAGGTAAAATATATAGTGAAAAAGAACCACCATGCTTCACCTTAGGGACAATGCCAGGTTTCCCCCAGACGTGACACTTGGCATTCAGGCCAAATAGTTCAATATTGGTTTCATCAGACAGAAAATCTTGTTTTTCATGGTCTGAGTCTTTAGGTGCCTTTTGGCAAACTCCAAGCGGGCTTTCATGTGCCTTTAACTGAGGAGTGGCTTCCGTCAGGCGGCCAACTCTAGGAAAAGTCTTGGTGGTTCCAAACTTCATCCATTAAGAATGATGGAGGCCACTGTGTTCTTGGGGACCGTCAATGTTGCAGAAATGTTTTGGTACCCTTCCCCAGATCTGTGCCTTGACACAATCCTGTCTCGGCGCTCTATGGACAATTCCTTCAACCTCATGGCTTGGTTTTATCTCTGACATCACTGTCAACTGTGGGACCTTATATAGACAGGTGTGTGTCTTTCCAAATCATGTCCAATCAATTGAATCTACCACAGGTGGACTCCAATCAAGTTGTAGAAACATCAAGGATGATCAATGGAAACAGGAGGCACCTGAGCAAAAATTTGAGTCTCATAGCAAAGGGTATTAATACTTATATAAATAAGTTTTTATATTTAATAAATTAGCAAACATTTTTAAAAACCTGTTTTCGCTTTGTCATTATGGGGTATTGTGTATAGATTGCTGAGGATTTTCTATTTATTTAATCAAGTTTAGAATAAGGCTGTAACGTAACAAAATGTGGAAAAGGTCAAGTGGTCTGAATACTTTCCGAAGGCACTATATATCGTGCACTACAGTGACCAGAGCCAAATGACACTATTCCTTATTCAGAGAGTGTTGTGACGACAGTGATAAATACCAGTCCCCTGTTGAGTCTGACTGCCTGACTATCTCATCATCACAAACACTCCTCCATGCACACACGGCACACAAGCAAGCACATTGAGAGGCACCAGGTCAGTCCCAGTGCTGGGCCCCTAGAGCAGTTTTGCTGCCTGGCAAAGGGACCAACTGCAAAAAACGGCACATGGGATCTAACCAACCGCAATGTGGTTGCTCCCAACTGGCACAGCGGTCTAAGTGCAAGAGGTGTCACTGCAGTCCCTGGTTCAAATCTAGGCTGCATCACATCCGGCTGTGACTGTCCCATAGGGCAGTGAACAATTGGCCCAGCGTCATCTGGGATAGGCTGTCATTGTAAATAAGAATTTGTTCTTAACTGACTTGCCTAGTTAAAAATACATGTATTTTTCCTACCACCACAAAGCATATCATATAACCACTGTATGAACAGGAAATCAAACAAACTATGACACACAAAACAAGAGGTTTCAGTCAAGGTCAGAAAAAATTAAACATTTATTGGGCATAAATATATTATATAACACAGGCTACCGATACAGTTAGGTCTTACATACAGAGGGTAGTATTTGCAAAATCTATACATTAAAATTGATATGGCGGTTTATTTTATATAATGCATATGAAATAGTCTAACATTAACAATACAAAGTAGTAGAAATGTATGCTAATTATTTTCCTTTCAAATCGTAGCCCATGACAACATTGGAATGTTTGTTTTGGTAAGTGTGAGGTACAAATATGTTGTTGTTTTGTTTTGGTTTCAGACTAATATTTTTTTTAATACATACAAGTCTTCATACATTAATCTGGGACTGTTACCTATTCAATCTCTAATCTCTCATATTCAAATTCCGTATTTTCAGTTTCAATTTCTTTTACTTTTAATCAGACTAAAAAAAGTAACCAATCAGAAGGCACAGTTGCTGGGTTGCTGGGCAGAAGTATCTGTTTTGTTCAGGACCCACTAGGTGAGCAGGACCAGAAGGGTCTAAAGATTTGCCTAAATACAAATCTTACAGGGTGTACCCTGCTCACACTGACAAGAAGCCACTGGGCCAAGCCCTGGAAACACTAGACAAAAGCCTTTAGGAAACATATTATGTTCATATCATATTATGCCTACCATTATTCTAACCTTAGCCTATAACATTAGGCATTATTAGGTTGTATGGACAGGAGTATTTCGTGACCATGTGTTCTAACCATCCTGGGCAATTCACATGGTCAGGGAAAACTCCTGTCCCTAGACATGAGGAATTACTTGGCTGTAAAAGGCTTGGGGGAGATTTAACACATCAGGAACGATTTGGCTGTGAAAGGCTTGGGGGAGATTTAATACAACTTCAAGAATGATTTGGCTGTAAAAGGCTTGGGGAGATTTAACACAACATTAGGAACGATTTGGCTGTAAAAGGCTTGGGGGAGAGTTAACACAACATTAGGAACGATTTGGCTGTAAAAGGCTTGGGGGAGAGTTAACACAACAGGACATATCAACAGTCTTTTTTCTAACTAAGACAGGTAAACAGGAAAGATGGACACAACATGACAAGGTCACGTCAGATGACAGAGTAACGCTGTATGACACAGCAACACAGCGCCAGACGACTCAGTCACAACAATGACGTGGTCAAAACTCCAGACGACATAGTAATGCCAATGTAACAGAGTGCCCGGCGGGCAGCTGTGTGTCTGGTATCAAAACAAGAAGCTGTCTGATGAAAAGCATCACGGTTCTCGCAGGACAGACACTAAGGGTCTACCACTGTAAAAGTGCTCCATATAATCTGTTAGTTGTACTTGCCTCATTTTAGCGTCAATACTACATCTCTATCCGTATAATAACTCTGCACTGACTATCAATTCTCATCAAAAACACTGGACAGGCTCTTTATACGACGACAAGCTGGGAAAAGTATTCCTCATCATCCTCATCCTCATCGGTCTGACTGACATCCCGATTTGATTGTTGTAGTCTTTTTGACCCTTTTCAGTGTGAAATCAGCGTGTTAAAACTCAATCAAGGGGTCGTATATTTAACAACAGAACATTTAATACATTTAGCTTCACAAAAAAATAAACCTAAAAACTAAAATATGAAAGAAGCGTAAATCACAGATCAAGTTATGTCTTTCCTTTTGGAGAGGATCATAATGTGACAGGAATAATAATGCTGTGTGGTCACAGAGGGAACATCAAGGAACCCTTGAGAACGTAGATAACATTGAAAGGAACGTGTGTGTGTGTCACACACACACACACACAAAGTAAAATGATATATGACACAAGCCTTGACTTTGGCAGAAAGAAACCAAACAGATATGATATCAAACACGTCTTAATCTATAACAGTAGGCAGTATAAACGACAAATTAAGGCAACTATTGTTCTGACTCCCCGAGACACCACGCACCTTCCCACTGAGGGGGCACTGTACATCGTCCCAAGACTGTGTTAGCCCCTGGAACTGAAGCCTAGGGCATTATCCATGCGGAGCTAACCTGAGTCTTCAAGTCTCGTCATTCTGTCGGAATAATGGAAACTCTTACAGAATCCCGGCTCAAACGGTAGAATTAAAGTCAGTACCGCCACCTTCTGCCGTCCTCTTCAAGCACTGGTTACAGTAACTGTAAAGAGTACCTTCATACCTTATTTAACCTTCAGAGTACCTTCATAAACTCTCCCGGAAAAAAGATGCTACCTAGAGCATTTAAGGGTTCTTCGACTGTCCCCCATTGGAGGGTTCTACGTGGAACCCAAAAGGGTTCTCCTATGGGGACAGCTGAAGAACCCGTTTGGAACCCTTTTCTCTAAGAGTGTACATTATTTAACCACCAGTGCCCCCTCAGAGTTGTACGGTACGTCGTGCCTGTGCTTAAATCCCAATACAGACGCCAACATAACCTTAATATCAGAAAAGGTAACGTTTCTGAAGACACTTTTGTGTGTTTGCTCCAGCTGTCTAAAATCTTTACCAATATAACCTGGCTAACGGTTCGCTACATCTCTTAATGCATACAGAAAACCACACAGGCTGGTCATAACCGTGAAATCATGACATAACAATTCTAAAGTCACCATTATTGGTGTTATGACGTGATGGTCATGTGGCTATGGATAAGAGCCAGTTCTGTGTGTCAGAGAGGAGATGACAAGGACAGACATTTGGTTAACATGTTAAAAACGGCACTGACACCGACATACAGAATAATGAAACAACTACAGGTTTTCCCAACAACTGTAAGAGAATAAATGAGATATGTAATTGGCTACTGAGAGTACGAAATGCTGGCCTTAAATCAAACATCTAAAATAACATCCAACGAAAACAAAAAACAGAAAAATTATCATAATAACAATATAACATGCTACGAGAGAAAAAACAAATTAGTACATTTATAACTACACTTACATTTGTCTCTTAATTTTTATTTTTTAAACAATAAATAATTGAAAAGATTGCACTGTAATTGGCTTGTAAAGTACTGTATGCAAATATTCTATTGTATATAAATAAAGGTATAGAACCAATAGAGAAATTGTAGCGTAACTTTCCCATCGACTTTGGCAAAGGTGTTGGAGCAGTTAAAGGCTCTGCTAACTGACGAGTAGGAGCGAAGCACAGCTTAGAGAGAGAGAGAGGGATGATAACAGTAGGAGTGAAGCACAGCTTAGAGAGAGAGAGAGAGGGATGATAACAGTAGGAGTGAAGCACAGCTTAGAGAGAGAGGGATGATAACAGTAGGAGTGAAGCACAGCTTAGAGAGAGAGAGATGATAACAGTAGGAGTGAAGCACAGCTTAGAGAGAGAGAGAGGGATGATAACAGTAGGAGTGAAGCACAGCTTAGAGAGAGAGAGGGATGATAACAGTAGGAGTGAAGCACAGCTTAGAGAGAGAGAGGGATGATAACAGTAGGAGTGAAGCACAGCTTAGAGAGAGAGAGAGGGATGATAACAGTAGGAGTGAAGCATAGCTTAGAGAGAGAGAGAGGGATGATAACAGTAGGAGTGAAGCACAGCTTAGAGAGAGAGAGGGATGATAACAGTAGGAGTGAAGCACAGCTTAGAGAGAGAGAGAGGGATGATAACAGTAGGAGTGAAGCACAGCTTAGAGAGAGAGAGAGAGAGGGATGATAACAGTAGGAGTGAAGCACAACTTAGAGAGAGAGAGAGAGATGATAACAGTAGGAGCAAAGCACAGCTTAGAGAGAGAGAGATGATAACAGTAGGAGTGAAGCACAGCTTAGAGAGAAAGAGAGTGGGATGATAACAGTAGGAGTGAAGCACAGCTTAGAGAGAGAGAGAGAGATGATAACAGTAGGAGTGAAGCACAGCTTAGAGAGAGAGAGAGAGGGATGATAACAGTAGGAGTGAAGCACAGCTTAGAGAGAGAGAGAGGGATGATAACAGTAGGAGTGAAGCACAGCTTAGAGAGAGAGAGAGAGATGATAACAGTAGGAGTGAAGCACAGCTTAGAGAGAGAGAGAGTGGGATGATAACAGTAGGAGTGAAGCACAGCTTAGAGAGAGAGAGGGATGATAACAGTAGGAGTGAAGCACAGCTTAGAGAGAGAGAGAGAGATGATAACAGTAGGAGTGAAGCACAGCTTAGAGAGAGAGAGAGTGGGATGATAACAGTAGGAGTGAAATACAGCTTAGAGAGAGAGAGAGTGGGATGATAACAGTAGGAGTGAAGCACAGCTTAGAGAGAGAGAGAGAGTGGGATGATAACAGTAGGAGTGAAGCACAGCTTAGAGAGAGAGAGAGAGGGATGATAACAGTAGGAGTGAAGCACAGCTTAGAGAGAGAGAGGGATGATAACAGTAGGAGCGAAGCACAGCTTAGAGAGAGAGAGAGAGGGATGATAACAGTAGGAGCGAAGCACAGCTTAGAGAGAGAGAGAGAGTGGGATGATAACAGTAGGAGTGAAGCACAGCTTAGAGAGAGAGAGAGAGGGATGATAACAGTAGGAGTGAAGCACAGCTTAGAGAGAGAGAGGGATGATAACAGTAGGAGTGAAGCACAGCTTAGAGAGAGAGAGAGGGATGATAACAGTAGGAGTGAAGCACAGCTTAGAGAGAGAGAAAGGGATGATAACAGTAGGAGCGAAGCACAGCTTAGAGAGAGAGAGAGGGATGATAACAGTAGGAGTGAAGCACAGCTTAGAGAGAGAGAGAGGGATGATAACAGTAGGAGTGAAGCACAGCTTAGAGAGAGAGAGGGATGATAACAGTAGGAGCGAAGCACAGCTTAGAGAGAGAGAGATGATAACAGTAGGAGTGAAGCACAGCTTAGAGAGAGAGGGATGATAACAGTAGGAGTGAAGCACAGCTTAGAGAGAGAGAGGGATGATAACAGTAGGAGTGAAGCACAGCTTAGAGAGAGGGAGAGGGATGATAACAGTAGGAGTGAAGCACAGCTTAGAGAGAGAGAGAGAGATGATAACAGTAGGAGTGAAGCACAGTTTAGAGAGAGAGAGAGATGATAACAGTAGGAGTGAAGCACAGCTTAGAGAGAGAGAGAGGGATGATAACAGTAGGAGTGAAGCACAGCTTAGAGAGAGAGAGAGAGGGATGATAACAGTAGGAGTGAAGCACAGCTTAGAGAGAGAGAGAGAGATGATAACAGTAGGAGTGAAGCACAGCTTAGAGAGAGAGGGATGATAACAGTAGGAGTGAAGCACAGCTTAGAGAGAGAGAGAGATGATAACAGTAGGAGTGAAGCACAGCTTAGAGAGAGAGAGAGGGATGATAACAGTAGGAGTGAAGCACAGCTTAGAGAGAGAGAGAGAGGGATGATAACAGTAGGAGTGAAGCACAGCTTAGAGAGAGAGAGAGAGATGATAACAGTAGGAGTGAAGCACAGCTTAGAGAGAGAGAGAGAGATGATAACAGTAGGAGCAAAGCACAGCTTAGAGAGAGAGAGAGAGGGATGATAGCAGTAGGAGTGAAGCACAGCTTAGAGAGAGAGAGGGATGATAACAGTAGGAGTGAAGCACAGCTTAGAGAGAGAGAGGGATGATAACAGTAGGAGTGAAGCACAGCTTAGAGAGAGAGAGAGAGGGATGATAACAGTAGGAGTGAAGCATAGCTTAGAGAGAGAGAGAGGGATGATAACAGTAGGAGTGAAGCACAGCTTAGAGAGAGAGAGGGATGATAACAGTAGGAGTGAAGCACAGCTTAGAGAGAGAGAGAGGGATGATAACAGTAGGAGTGAAGCACAGCTTAGAGAGAGAGAGAGAGAGGGATGATAACAGTAGGAGTGAAGCACAACTTAGAGAGAGAGAGAGAGATGATAACAGTAGGAGCAAAGCACAGCTTAGAGAGAGAGAGATGATAACAGTAGGAGTGAAGCACAGCTTAGAGAGAAAGAGAGTGGGATGATAACAGTAGGAGTGAAGCACAGCTTAGAGAGAGAGAGAGAGATGATAACAGTAGGAGTGAAGCACAGCTTAGAGAGAGAGAGAGAGGGATGATAACAGTAGGAGTGAAGCACAGCTTAGAGAGAGAGAGAGGGATGATAACAGTAGGAGTGAAGCACAGCTTAGAGAGAGAGAGAGAGATGATAACAGTAGGAGTGAAGCACAGCTTAGAGAGAGAGAGAGTGGGATGATAACAGTAGGAGTGAAGCACAGCTTAGAGAGAGAGAGGGATGATAACAGTAGGAGTGAAGCACAGCTTAGAGAGAGAGAGAGAGATGATAACAGTAGGAGTGAAGCACAGCTTAGAGAGAGAGAGAGTGGGATGATAACAGTAGGAGTGAAATACAGCTTAGAGAGAGAGAGAGTGGGATGATAACAGTAGGAGTGAAGCACAGCTTAGAGAGAGAGAGAGAGTGGGATGATAACAGTAGGAGTGAAGCACAGCTTAGAGAGAGAGAGAGAGGGATGATAACAGTAGGAGTGAAGCACAGCTTAGAGAGAGAGAGGGATGATAACAGTAGGAGCGAAGCACAGCTTAGAGAGAGAGAGAGAGGGATGATAACAGTAGGAGCGAAGCACAGCTTAGAGAGAGAGAGAGAGTGGGATGATAACAGTAGGAGTGAAGCACAGCTTAGAGAGAGAGAGAGAGGGATGATAACAGTAGGAGTGAAGCACAGCTTAGAGAGAGAGAGGGATGATAACAGTAGGAGTGAAGCACAGCTTAGAGAGAGAGAGAGGGATGATAACAGTAGGAGTGAAGCACAGCTTAGAGAGAGAGAAAGGGATGATAACAGTAGGAGCGAAGCACAGCTTAGAGAGAGAGAGAGGGATGATAACAGTAGGAGTGAAGCACAGCTTAGAGAGAGAGAGAGGGATGATAACAGTAGGAGTGAAGCACAGCTTAGAGAGAGAGAGGGATGATAACAGTAGGAGCGAAGCACAGCTTAGAGAGAGAGAGATGATAACAGTAGGAGTGAAGCACAGCTTAGAGAGAGAGGGATGATAACAGTAGGAGTGAAGCACAGCTTAGAGAGAGAGAGGGATGATAACAGTAGGAGTGAAGCACAGCTTAGAGAGAGGGAGAGGGATGATAACAGTAGGAGTGAAGCACAGCTTAGAGAGAGAGAGAGAGATGATAACAGTAGGAGTGAAGCACAGTTTAGAGAGAGAGAGAGATGATAACAGTAGGAGTGAAGCACAGCTTAGAGAGAGAGAGAGGGATGATAACAGTAGGAGTGAAGCACAGCTTAGAGAGAGAGAGAGAGGGATGATAACAGTAGGAGTGAAGCACAGCTTAGAGAGAGAGAGAGAGATGATAACAGTAGGAGTGAAGCACAGCTTAGAGAGAGAGGGATGATAACAGTAGGAGTGAAGCACAGCTTAGAGAGAGAGAGAGATGATAACAGTAGGAGTGAAGCACAGCTTAGAGAGAGAGAGAGGGATGATAACAGTAGGAGTGAAGCACAGCTTAGAGAGAGAGAGAGAGGGATGATAACAGTAGGAGTGAAGCACAGCTTAGAGAGAGAGAGAGAGATGATAACAGTAGGAGTGAAGCACAGCTTAGAGAGAGAGAGAGAGATGATAACAGTAGGAGCAAAGCACAGCTTAGAGAGAGAGAGAGAGGGATGATAGCAGTAGGAGTGAAGCACAGCTTAGAGAGAGAGAGAGAGAGTGGGATGATAACAGTAGGAGTGAAGCACAGCTTAGAGAGAGAGAGAGGGATGATAACAGTAGGAGTGAAGCACAGCTTAGAGAGAGAGAGTGGGATGATAACATTAGGAGTGAAGCACAGCTTAGAGAGAGAGAGAGGGATGATAACAGTAGGAGTGAAGCACAGCTTAGAGAGAGAGAGAGAGGGATGATAACAGTAGGAGTGAAGCACAGCTTAGAGAGAGAGAGAGAGATGATAACAGTAGGAGCAAAGCACAGCTTAGAGAGAGAGAGAGAGGGATGATAGCAGTAGGAGTGAAGCACAGCTTAGAGAGAGAGAGAGAGAGTGGGATGATAACAGTAGGAGTGAAGCACAGCTTAGAGAGAGAGAGAGAGAGGGATGATAACAGTAGGAGTGAAGCACAGCTTAGAGAGAGAGAGGGATGATAACAGTAGGAGTGAAGCACAGCTTAGAGAGAGAGAGAGTGGGATGATAACAGTAGGAGTGAAGCACAGCTTAGAGAGAGAGAGAGAGAGTGGGATGATAACAGTAGGAGCGAAGCACAGCTTAGAGAGAGAGAGATGATAACAGTAGGAGTGAAGCACAGCTTAGAGAGAGAGAGAGGGATGATAACAGTAGGAGTGAAGCACAGCTTAGAGAGAGAGAGATGATAACAGTAGGAGTGAAGCACAGCTTAGAGAGAGAGGGATGATAACAGTAGGAGTGAAGCACAGCTTAGAGAGAGAGAGAGATGATAA
>NC_143028.1:10707500-10722500 GCF_057628025.1 Oncorhynchus mykiss | reverse complement strand
AGGAAGTTTACATACAACTTAGCTAAATACATTTAAACTCTGTTTTTCACAACTCCTGACATTTAATCCTAGTAAAAATTATTGTCTTAGGTCAGTTAGGATCACCACTTTATTTTAAGAATGTGAAATGTCAGAATAATAGTAGCGAGAATGATTTATTTCAGCTTTTATTTCTTTCATCACATTCCCAGTGAGTCAGAAGTTTACTCAATTAGTATTTGGTAGCATTGCCTTCAAATTGTTTAACTTGGGTCAAATGTTTCAGGTAGCCTTCCACAAGCTTCCCACAATAATTTGGGTGAATTATGGCCCATTCCTCCTGACAGAGCTGGTGTAACTGAGTCAGGTTTCTAGGCCTCCTTGCTCACACACACTTTTTCAGTTCTGCCCACAATTATTCTATGGGATTGAGGTCAGGGCTTTGTGATGGCCACTCCAATACCATCACTTTGTTGTCCTTAAGCCATTTTGCCACAACTTTGGACGTATGCTTGGGGTCATTGTCCATTTGGAAGACCCATTTGCGACCAAGCTTTAACTGATGTCTTGAGATGTTGCTTCAATATATCCACATAGTTTTCCTACCTCATGATGCCATCTATTTTGTGAAGTGCACCAGTCCCTCCTGCAGCAAAGCCCCTCCACAACATGATGCTGCCACCCACGTGCTTCACGGTTAGGATGGTGTTCTTCGGTTTGTAAGCCTGCTCCTTTTTCCTCCAAACATAACGATGATCCTTATGGCCAAACAGTTATATTTTTGTTTCATCAGACCAGAGAACATTTCTCCAAAAAGTACCATCTTTGTCCCCATGTGCAGTTGCAAACCGTAGTCTGGCTTTTTTATGGCGATTTTGGGGCAGTGGCTTCTTCCTTGCTGAGCGGCCTTTCAGGTTATGTTGATTTAGGACTTGTTTTACTGTGGATATAAATACCTTTGTACCTGTTTCCTCCAGCATCTTCACACGGTCCTTTGCTGTTGTTCTGGGATTGATTTGCACTTTTCGCACCAAAGTACGTTCATCTCTAGGAGACAGAACGTGTCTCCTTCCTGAGCGGTATGATGGCTGTGTGGTCCCATGGTGTTTATACTTGCATTCTATTGTTTCTACAGATGAACGTGGTACCTTCAGGCGTTTGGAAATTGCTCCCAAAGATGAACCAGACATGTGGACATCTACAATTATTTTCTGAGATCTTGGCTGATTTCTTTTGATTTTCCCATGATGTCAAGCAAAGAGGCACATAGTTTGAAGGTAAGCCTTGAAATACATCCACAGGTACACCTCCAATTGACTCAAATGATGTCAAATAGCCTATCAGAAGCTTCTAAAGCCATGACATAATTTTCTGAAATTTCCCAAGCTGTTTAAAGGCACAGTCAACTTAGTGTCTGTAAACTTCTGACCCACTGGAATTGTGATACTGTCACGCCCTGATCATAGAGAGCCCTTGGTTCTGTATGGTATTGTAGGTCAGGGCGTGACTAGGGGGATGTTCTAGTTTTTTCTATTTCTATGTTGGTGTGCTTGGTATGGTTCCCAATTAGAGGCAGCTGATTATTGTTGTCTCTAATTGGGGATCATATTTAAGTTCTCTATTGTTCCCACCTGGGTTGTGGGATATTGTTTTGGTTCGTGCTGATGTTGCGCTCCGACTGCACGTTAGTTATTCTTTTTTGTAAGTTTCACTATTAAAGATGATGTGGAACTCTACGCTGCGCCTTGGTCCACTCCTTTCAACAAACGTGACAGATACAGTGAATTATAAGTGAAATAATCTGTCTGTAAACAAGTGTTGGTAAAATGACTTGTAGATGTCCCAACCGACTAGCCAGAACTAAAGTTTGTTAAAAAGACATTTGTGGAGTGAAAAACGAGTTTTAATGACTCCAACCTAAGTGTATGTAAACTTCCGGCTTCAACTGTATCAGTCCACTCACTCCATTCCATCCGTCCTCCCGTCAGCAGCCTCCTGTGACGGAAACCCACACACCGTCAGACAAACACACACCCTTACCTTTGAGTGCGGAGGGTACAGTCTTGGTGGTAGAGAAGGTATGCGTGTCTGAGAAGGGTCCCTCCCCTGCATCACTACATGCCTGGATCCTGAACCGGTAACTGGTGGACTCTGTCAGGCGCTGCACCTTGTAAGTATGACTGGGACCTCTGTAGATACACACAAACCTGGACAGAAAGACAAGGTTGAGAGGTAAGGAGAGAGAGAATGAGAGCAGAAGAGAGAGAACGAGAGAGGAATAGAGTGAGAGAGAGAAAGAGAAAGAAAGGGAGAAAGAGAGGAAAAGAGAGAACAATAAGGAGTCTAATAAAATGATGAGAGCAGGCTCTCATAAAGAGAGAACAATAAGGAGTCTAATAAAATGATGAGAGCAGGCTCTCACAAAGAGAGAACAATAAGGAGTCTAATAAAATGATGAGAGCAGGCTCTCATAAAGAGAGAACAATAAGGAGTCTAATAAAATGATGAGAGCAGGCTCTCATAAAGAGAGAACAATAAGGAGTCTAATAAAATGATGAGAGCAGGCTCTCATAAAGAGAGAACAATAAGGAGTCTAATAAAATGATGAGAGCAGGCTCTCATAAAGAGAGAAGGCAGTGGAAAGAGGTAGATGGGTAAGGAGGGAGGGAGGGAGAGCTTCCGCTAGGATAGAGGATATAGAAGTGTCTGAGAGTGACAGAGACATAACTTCACCTGAAGCATTTATGGTAGGGGAGTGATGCGCGCGCGCGCGCACACACACACACACACATTTCTTTTAGGGTATATCAGCTGTTATGTTCTCTTTATTGCATAAATGCAGTATGACCAGTCAACCCAGTAAACAGGACAAGTCCATCTCTGCACAACGAAATATTCTGTTTTTACTCACAGGACATTTCCATAATCATCAGTGCTGGCAGACCGTGTGTGTGTGTGTGTGTGTGTGTGTGTGTATGTGTGTGTGTGTGTGTAAATGATGAGTTATGACCCAGGGTTGTTTTGACAAGGCATTTCTGCACAACCAGGGCCAAGCAATTAACACACCACTTAGCCTGAAATAAACAACACACACTCTGAGAATATTACATAGCAGGTACAACCCCATCAAAACGCATGTCTGTCCGTCTCTGTATGTATGTATGTACAGGGGGGCAAAAAAGTTACAGGTCTGTGAGAGCCAGAAATCTTGCTTATTTGTAGGTGACCAAATACTTATTTTCTACCATAATTTGCAAATAAATTCATTAAAAATCCTACAATGTGATTTTCTGGATTTTTTTTCTCATTTTGTCTGTCATAGTTGAAGTGTACCTATGATGAAAATTACAGGCCTCTCTCATCTTTTTAAGTGGGAGAACTTGCACAATTTGTGGCTGACTAAATATTTTTTTGCCCCACTGTATGTATGTATGTGTGTGTGTGTGTGTGTGTGTGTGTGTATGTATGTACAGTATGTGTGTGTGTATGTACAGTATGTATGTACAGTATGTGTGTGTGTATGTACAGTATGTATGTACAGTATGTATGTGTGTATGTACAGTATGTATGTGTGTATGTACAGTATGTATGTACAGTATGTATGTGTGTATGTACAGTATGTATGTACAGTATGTGTGTGTGTATGTACAGTATGTATGTACAGTATGTATGTGTGTATGTACAGTATGTATGTACAGTATGTGTGTGTGTATGTACAGTATGTATGTGTGTATGTACAGTATGTATGTACAGTATGTATGTGTGTATGTACAGTATGTATGTACAGTATGTATGTGTGTATGTACAGTATGTATGTACAGTATGTATGTGTGTATGTGTGTGTGTGTGTGTGTGTGTGTGTGTGTATGTATGTACAGTATGTATGTATGTATGTACAGTATGTATGTATGTATGTATGTACAGTATGCATGTATGTACAGTATGTATGTGTGTATGTACAGTATGTATGTACAGTATGTATGTGTGTATGTACAGTATGTATGTATGTATGTTGGTATGTACAGTATGTATGTGTGTATGTACAGTATGTATGTATGTATGTATGTATGTATGTACAGTATGTATGTGTGTATGTATGTACAGTATGTATGTGTGTATGTACAGTATGTATGTGTGTATGTACAGTATGTATGTATGTATGTATGTACAGTATGCATGTATGTACAGTATGTATGTATGTATGTATGGAGGAAGGGTGGCTTCACGCTCCGAGCTTCAAATGGACAAAAATAAAATCAGCGAGAGACCGGTGTAGAAACATGAGGATAAGAAGAGAGAGGGGGAGGCAGAAGTGTAGTTATTTCACTGCATCTTACAGAGAGAGAGGAGGGGACAGACAGACAGACCGGTGTCAGGACACCACATGAGTTTGAGAAGGTCATTGTAGAAATGAAAACAATATTTGCTGTTTGGTCATTTGATATGTCTTTGTTTACTGCCAATAATACTGTCCTCCTCTCCTAATCCCCCCTCTCTCCCTGTGCCCCTTTTCTCCTCTCTCTCTCTCTAATAGTGTCTGTGTATCTGGTTACCATAGCAATATGTCAATTACAGAGATTCCAGGTAATTCAGCCCTAATACTGTCTGTTTAGGAGCGGCAGGGGAGAAGAGGGACTGGGAAAATGTGAGGAGGGTAGAGGAGAGGGGGTGTCCAATACTGCCAGTTAAATCCATTTAGCTCTGATGATGCACTTTCTACCCTGTAGAGACACATGCAGAGAGATAGAGAGGGGGGGAGAGATAGAGAGGGGGGGAGAGAGAGAGAGGGAGGGTGGGATAGAGAGGAGGTAGAGGGGGAGTGAGAGAGAGAGGGAGGGTGGGTGGGATAGAGAGGAGGTAGAGGGGGAGTGAGAGAGAGAGGGAGGGTGGGATAGAGAGGAGGTAGAGGGTGGGGGGAGAGAGATAGAGAGAGGGGGGATAGAGAGGAGGTAGATGGGGAGAGAGAGGGGGGTAGAGAGGAGGTAGAGGGGATATAGAGAGAGTGGGGATAGAGAAGAGGTAGATGGGGATAGAGAGAGGGGGGATAGAGAGGAGGTAGAGAGTATATAGAGAGAGGGGGATAGAGAGGAGGTAGAGGGGATATAGAGAGAGGGGGGATAGAGAGGAGGTAGAGGGTATATAGAGAGAGGGGGATAGAGAGGAGGTAGAGGGTGGGGGGAGAGAGATAGAGAGAGGGGGGATAGAGAGGAGGTAGATGGGGAGAGAGAGAGGGGTAGGGAGGAGGTAGAGGGGATATAGAGAGAGTGGGGATAGAGAAGAGGTAGATGGGGATAGAGAGAGGGGGGATAGAGAGGAGGTAGAGAGTATATAGAGAGAGGGGGGTAGAGAGGAGGTAGAGGGGATATAGAGAGAGGGGGGATAGAGAGGAGGTAGAGGGTATATAGAGAGAGGGGGATAGAGAGGAGGTAGAGGGGATATAGAGAGAGGGGGGGATAGAGAGAGGGGGGATAGAGAGGAGGTAGAAGGGGAGATAGATAGACTGCTAAATGCAGCTAAACTCCTCATAATTAAATGTTCTTAACAGAAGTAATGAGTCAATATTCATCAGTCTGAGATGTGTCAGGAACCACACTGATCCATTAAATGCATTACAGACTTGTTTAAGGGCACTTGCTAGGCCCCTACGGGCCCTGGTCAGAAGTAGTGCACTATACAGGGAATAGGGTGCCAGAGATAGAGAGAGGGAGGGTGGGATAGAGAGGAGGTAGAGGGGGAGTGAGAGAGAGAGGGAGGGTGGGATAGAGAGGAGGTAGAGGGGGAGTGAGAGAGAGAGGGAGGGTGGGTGGGATAGAGAGGAGGTAGAGGGGGAGTGAGAGAGAGAGGGAGGGTGGGTGGGATAGAGAGGAGGTAGAGGGGGAGTGAGAGAGAGAGAGGAGGTAGAGGGGGAGATAGATAGAGGGTGGGGGAGGGAGATGAGGTAGAGGGGGAGAGAGATAGAGGGTGGGGGATAGAGAGGAGGTAGGGGGGAGAGAGATAGAGAGAGGGGGATAGAGAGGAGGTAGAGGGTGGGGGGAGAGAGATAGAGGGTGGGGGATAGAGAGGAGGTAGATGGGAGAGAGAGGGGGGGAGAGAGGAGGTAGAGGGGATATAGAGAGAGTGGGGGTAGAGAAGAGGTAGATGGGGATAGAGAGAGGGGGGATAGAGAGGAGGTAGAGGGTATATAGAGAGAGGGGGATAGAGAGGAGGTAAAGGGATATAGAGAGAGGGGGATAGAGAGGAGGTAGAGGGTATATAGAGAGAGGGGGATAGAGAGGAGGTAGAGGGGATATAGAGAGAGGGGGGATAGAGAGGAGGTAGAGGGGGAGGATAGAGAGGAGGTAGGGGGATATAGAGAGAGGGGGGATAGAGAGGAGGTAGAAGGGGAGATAGATAGACTGCTAAATGCAGCTAAACTCCTCATAATTAAATGTTCTTAACAGAAGTAATGAGTCAATATTCATCAGTCTGAGATAAGTCAGGAACCACACTGATCCATTAAATGCATTACAGACTTGTTTAAGGGCACTTGCTAGGCCCCTACGGGCCCTGGTCAGAAGTAGTGCACTATACAGGGAATAGGGTGCCATTTGGGATGCAGATCTAGCCTGCATTTATTTTCCTACTCCGGCTTGGTGAATACAAGCAAACGTCACATTCGAGTGATGCGAGCACACTCGCAACAAAAATCCCTGTAGGCGATAGCTATACACCGGACGTCAGGACCTTGACAAACCTAGCTGAGTGAGTGATGACAATGACAACACACCAGTCTGATGTGTTCAACAAGATCTCTTTGGGATGTTTTACCTTGCCTCGCTGGCTTGCTAGGTAATCAATCCTCCGGTGATATCTGCGATGTGGTAGACGATAACAGTCTGACTACGTGTTTGCTAACTTGCATGAGCTGCGTCTGAAGTCGGACGTGATCGTATTTACTTCTGTGTAAACAAACCGATGTAGTGATTAAGAACTGCGCATGCGACTTTGGATGATGTGATGGCTCTATAAGGACAGGAGTATTTCCTGACCATAAGACAATGTCAGCTTGTAACTAGAACCCTGAGTTTTTCCTGACCACAAGACAAGGTCAGCTTGTAACTAGAACCCTGAGGTTTTCCTGGGCACAAGACAAGGTGTTAACTAACCTCCAGACGAGCTTCAATGCCATACAACTCTCCTTCTATGGCCTCCAACTGCTCTTAAATGCAGGGAAAACTAAATGCATGCTATTCAACCGATCGCTGCCTGCACCTGCTCGCCTGTCCAGCATCACTACTCTGGACGGTTCTGACTTAGAATACGTGGACAACTACAAATACCTAGGTGTCTGGTTAGACTGTAAACTCTCCTTTCAGACTCACATTAAGCATCTCCAAACCAAAATTAAATCTAGAATTGGCTTCCTATTTCGCAACAAAGCATCGTTCACTCATGCTGCCAAACATACACTCGTAAAACTGACCATCCTACCGATCCTCGACTTCGGTGATGTCATCTATAAAATAGCCTCCAACACTCTACTCAACAAACTGGATGCAGTCTATCACGGTGCCGTCCGTTTTGTCACCAAAGCCCCATATACTATCCACTATTGCGACCTGTACGCTCTCGTTGGTTGGCCCTCGCTTCATACGTGTAGCCAAACCCACTGGCTCCAGGTTAGGCCCGCCTTATCTCAGCTCACTGGTCACCATAGCAGCACCCACCCGTAGCACGCGCTCCAGCAGGTATATCTCACTGGTCACCCCTAAAGTCAATTCCTCCTTTGGTCGTCTTTCCTTCCCGTTCTCTGCTGCCAATGACTGGAACGAACTACAAAAATCTCTGAAGCTGGAGACTCATATCAATTCAATTCAAGGGGCTTTATTGGCCTGGGAAACATGTGTTAACATTGCCAAAGCAAGTGAGGTAGCTAATATACAAAAATGAAATAAACAATAATAATTAACAGCAAACATTACACATACAGAAGTTTCAAAACAATAAAGACATTACAAATGTCATATTATATATATATACAGTGTTGTAACAATGTACAAATGGTTAAAGTACATATCTCCCTCACTAGCTTAAAGCACCAGCTGTCAGAGCAGCTCACAGATCACTGCACATAGCCCATCTGTAAACAGCCCATCTATCTACCTACCTCATCCCCATACAGTATTTATTTATTTATCTTGCTCCTTTGCACCCCAGTATCTCTTCTTGCACATTCATCTTCTGCACATCTACCATTCCAGTGTTTAATTGATATATTGTAATTACTTCGCCACCATATCTTACCTCATTTGCACTCACCACTCGCCTGCTAACTGTCTGAATCGCCGCGTCCCCAGCCAGCCCATCCACTCACTGGACCCATATTTACTTTCAATCTCTTTTCGATTTTTTATTTGATTATACCTTCCGGTAACCTGCCTCACCCAATGTTATAAGGAATCGCTATTATTTTTGTGCCCTGGACACCATTTGTGAATTGATTGCCCCCCATCTAGCTTCAGAGTTTGTTCTGTTAGGTGACCTAAACTGGGATATGCTTAACACCCCGGCAGTCCTACAATCTAAGCTAGATGCCCTCAATCTCACACAAATCATCAAGGAACCCACCAGGTACAACCCTAAATCTGTAAACAAGGGCACACTTATAGACGTCATCCTGACCAATTGTCCCTCCAAATACACCTCCGCTGTCTTCAACCAGGATCTCAGCAATCACTGCCTCATTGCGTGTATCCGCTACGGATCCGCAGTCAAACGACCACCCCTCATCACTGTCAAACACTCCCTAAAACACTTCTGCGAGCAGGCCTTTCTAATCGACCTGGCCCGGGTATCCTGGAAGGATATTGACCTCATCCCGTCAGTTGAGGATGCCTGGTCATTCTTTAAAAGTAACTTCCTCACCATTTTAGATAAGCATGCTCCGTTCAAAAAATGCAGAACTAAGAACAGATATAGCCCTTGGTTCACTCCAGACCTGACTGCCCTCGACCAGCACAAAAACATCCTGTGGCGGACTGCAATAGCATCGAATAGTCCCCGTGATATGCAACTGTTCAGGGAAGTCAGGAACCAATACACGCAGTCAGTCAGGAAAGCAAAGGCCAGCCTCTTCAGGCAGAAATGTGCATCCTGTAGCTCTAACTCCAAAAAGTTCTGGGACAATGTGACGTCCATGGAGAACAAGAGCACCTCCTCCCAGCTGCCCAGTGCACTGAGGCTAGGTAACACGGTCACCACCGATAAATCCATGATTATCGAAAACTTCAACAAGCATTTTTCAAAGGCCTCACAATGCCTTCCTCCTGGCTACTCCAACATCGGCCAACAGCTCCGCCCCCGCTATCCAGATAGCAGATGTTCTGAAAGAGCTGCAAAACCTGGACCCGTACAAATCAGCTGGGCTTGACAATCTGGACCCTCTATTTATGAAACTATCCGCCGCCATTGTCGCAACCCCTATTACCAGCCTGTTCAACCTCTCTTTCATATTGTCTGAGATCCCCAAGGGTTGGAAAGCTGCCGCAGTCATCCCCCTCTTCAAAGGGGGAGACACCCTAGACCCAAACTGTTACAGACCTATATCCATCCTGCCCTGCCTATCTAAGGTCTTCGAAAGCCAAGTCAACAAACAGGTCACTGACCATCTCGAATCCCACCGTACCTTCTCCGCTGTGCAATCTGGTTTCCGAGCCGGTCACGGGTGCACCTCAGCCACGCTCAAGGTACTAAACGATATCATAACCGCCATCGATAAAAGACAGTACTGTGCAGCCGTCTTCATCGACCTTGCCAAGGCTTTCGACTCTGTCAATCACCATATTCTTATCGGCAGACTCAGTAGCCTCGGTTTTTCTGATGACGCCTTGCCTGGTTCACCAACTACTTTGCAGACAGAGTTCAGTGTGTCAAATCGGAGGGCATGTTGTCCGGTCCTCTGGTAGTCTCTATGGGGGTGCCACGGTTCAATTCTCGGGCCGACTCTTTTCTCTGTATATATCAATGATATTGCTCTTGCTGCGGGCGATTCCCTGATCCACCTCTACGCAGACGACACCATTCTGTACACTTCCGGCCCGTCCTTGGACACTGTGCTATCTAACCTCCAAACGAGCTTCAATGCCATACAACAAATCAAATCTAGAGTCGGCTTTCTATTCCGCAACAAAGCCTCCTTCACTCACGCCGCCAAACTTACCCTAGTAAAACTGACTATCCTACCGATCCTCGACTTCGGCGATGTCATCTACAAAATAGCTTCCAACACTCTACTCAGCAAACTGGATGCAGTTTATCACAGTGCCATCCATTTTGTTACTAAAGCACCTTATACCACCCACCACTGCGACCTGTATGCTCTAGGTCTCGCTACAAGCTCTAGCGCTCGCTACATATTCGTCGCCAGACCCACTGGCTCCAGGTCATCTACAAGTCCATGCTAGGTAAAGCTCCGCCTTATCTCAGTTCACTGGTCACGATGGCAACACCCACCCGTAGCACGCGCTCCAGCAGGTGTATCTCACTGATCATCCCTAAAGCCAACACCTCATTTGGCTGCCTTTCGTTCCAGTTCTCTGCTGCCTGTGACTGGAACGAATTGCAAAAATCGCTGAAGTTGGAGACTTTTATCTCCCTCACCAACTTCAAACATCTGCTATCTGAGCAGCTAACCGATCGCTGCAGCTGTACATAGTCTATCGGTAAATAGCCCACCCAATTTTATCTACCTCATCCCCATACTGTTTTTATTTATTTACTTTTCTGCTCTTTTGAACACCAATATCTCTACCTGTACATGACCATCTGATCATTTATCACTCCAGTGTTAATCTGCAAAATTGTAACTATTCGCCTACCTCCTCATGCCTTTTGCACACAATGTATATAAACTCTCTATTTTTTCTACTGTGTTATTGACTTGTTAATTGTTTACTTCATGTGTAACTCTGTGTTGTCTGTTCACACTGTTATGCTTTATCTTTGGCCAGGTCGCAGTTGTAAATGAGAACTTGTTCTCAACTAGCCTACCTGGTTAAATAAAGGTGAAATAAAAAATAATAAGGTCAGTTTGTAACTAGAACCCTGAGTTTTTCCTGACCACAAGACAAGGTCAGCTTGTATCTAGAACCCTGAGTTTTTCCTGACCACAAGACAAGGTCAGTTTGTAACTAGGACCCTGAGTTTTTCCTGGGCAGGTCACATGGCCAGCAACACTTCAGGGCCCAATAGGGGTACCGTAAGTAATTAAATGAGAGCTGTCTGGTGGGGGGTGACCGTATGGGTTTGAAGGAGGAGATGGGTAGGGGTATATACTCACCAAGCTGTGAAAGCAGTTCAGCTCTGCTAGAATAGAAGGGTGTGTATGTTGGCATTGTGGGGGTCATACTGGACAGTCAGTTAATTACCGCCCCGTCAGTTAGTCCACAACCCTCTGGCTGTGGCTAGGGATGCCAGGATGCCAACCACACCAGTTATCCATGTCGTAATGTGGCTGTGGCTAGGGATGCCAAGATGCCAACCACACCAGTCATCCATGTCGTAATGTGGCTGTGGCTAGGGATGCCAAGATGCCAACCACACCAGTCATCCATGTCGTAATGTGGCTGTGGCTAGGGATGCCAGGATGCCAACCACACCAGTCATCCATGTCGTAATGGGGCTGTGGCTAGGGATGCCAGGATGCCAACCACACCAGTCATCCATGTCGTAATGTGGCTGTGGCCAGGGATGCCAGGATGCCAACCACACCAGTCATCCATGTCGTAATGTGGCTGTGGCTAGGGATGCCAGGATGCCAACCACACCAGTCATCCATGTCGTAATGTGGCTGTGGCTAGGGATGCTAAGATGCCAGGATGCCAACCACACCAGTCATCCATGTCGTAATGTGGCTGTGGCTAGGGATGCCAGGATGCCAACCACACCAGTCATCCATGTCGTAATGTGGCTGTGGCTAGGGATGCCAACCACACCAGTCATCCATGTCGTAATGTGGCTGTGGCCAGGGATGCCAGGATGCCAACCACACCAGTCATCCATGTCGTAATGTGGCTGTGGCTAGGGATGCCAGGATGCCAACCACACCAGTCATCCATGTCGTAATGTGGCTGTGGCCAGGGATGCCAGGATGCCAACCACACCAGTCATCCATGTCGTAATGTGGCTGTGGCCAGGGATGCCAGGATGCCAACCACACCAGTCATCCATGTCGTAATGTGGCTGTGGCTACGGATGCCAGAATGCCAACCACACCAGTCATCCATGTCGTAATGTGGCTGTGGCTAGGGATGCCAGGATGCCAACCACACCAGTCATCCATGTCGTAATGTGGCTGTGGCTAGGGATGCCAAGATGCCAGGATGCCAACCACACTAGTCATCCATGTCGTAATGTGGCTGTGGCCAGGGATGCCAGGATGCCAACCACACCAGTCATACATGTCGTAATGTGGCTGTGGCTAGGGATGCCAGGATGCCAACCACACTAGTCATCCATGTCGTAATTTGGCTGTGGCTAGGGATGCCAGGATGCCAACCACACTAGTCATCCATGTCGTAATGTGGCTGTGGCTAGGGATGCCAGGATGCCAACCACACTAGTCATCCATGTCGTAATGTGGCTGTGGCTAGGGATGCCAGGATGCCAACCACACCAGTCATCCATGTCGTAATGTGGCTGTGGCTAGGGATGCCAGGATGCCAACCACACCAGTCATCCATGTCGTAATATGGTTGTGGCCAGGGATGCCAGGATGCCAACCACACCAGTCATCCATGTCGTAATGTGGCTGTGGCTAGGGATGCCAAGATGCCAGGATGCCAACCACACTAGTCATCCATGTCGTAATGTGGCTGTGGCCAGGGATGCCAGGATGCCAACCACACCAGTCATACATGTCGTAATGTGGCTGTGGCTAGGGATGCCAGGATGCCAACCACACTAGTCATCCATGTCGTAATGTGGCTGTGGCTAGGGATGCCAGGATGCCAACCACACTAGTCATCCATGTCGTAATGTGGCTGTGGCTAGGGATGCCAGGATGCCAACCACACTAGTCATCCATGTCGTAATGTGGCTGTGGCCAGGGATGCCAGGATGCCAACCACACCAGTCATACATGTCGTAATGTGGCTGTGGCTAGGGATGCCAAGCATACCCATCACCCAAGGCACTGCTAGGCAGACAGACAGTCTCTCTAATTCTCTCACTTATCCTTTATTACCTCCCTCCTCTTCCCTTCCCTCCACCCTCCCTCCTTCCTTCCCTTCACCCTCCCTCCTTCCTTCCTTCCTTCCTTCCCTTCACCCTCCCTCCACTTTCCCTCCTTCCCTTCACCCTCCCTCCTTACTTCCTTCCCTCCACCCTCCCTCCTTCCTTCCTTCCCTTCACCCTCCCTCCACTTTCCCTCCTTCCCTCGCTCCCCCTTCCCTCGCTCCCTCCTCCTACCTCTACTTCCCTACCTCTCTATTTATTTCTCTCCTTCCTTCAGTCTGTTCTCTAATGGACAGCATGGTTGACCAGTTCATGGTTCTAATTAGTTCTGTAGTCTAGATGTTCTCATCGTGAGTTCTCCCTAGATCTACTGGTTACTGTCGTTTCCTCTACCTATCTCCCCACATGCACACACACACACACTCACACACACGCACCACTCACTCACACACACGCACCACTCACTCACACACACGCACCACTCACTCACACACACGCACCACTCACTCACACACACGCACCACTCACTCACACACACGCACCACTCACTCACACACACGCACCACTCACTCACACACACGCACCACTCACTCACACACACGCACCACTCACTCACACACACGCACCACTCACTCACACACATGCACCACTCACTCACACACACGCACCACTCACTCACACACACGCACCACTCACTCACACACACGCACCACTCACTCACACACACGCACCACTCACTCACACAATGCGTTTGAAGTATTTTCCTTCAGTAGAACTGTGATATGTAATATGGTAATTTACCAGATGCTTTTATCTAGAACGTACATAACATTGAGCCATTGGAACCATTGGATGGTAGTAGCTATGTGTGTGTGTGTGTACTCTATACTCTACCTGTGGTTCTTATCTTCCATCTGTAGTGTGTAGAACATGTCATTGGAGAGCAGGGCGCGGGTGTGTGTGTGTGCAGCGTTCTCCCCCCACTTCAGTTTCAAGCTCTGGGGGCCGGCAGCCGAACATTCCAAAGGAGGAGGAGCCGGAGGGAGGGGGCGTGTCCTAGCCACCAGGGGTGGGCTCAACGGGCCACAGCCAATCACATTCACCGCTTGGATCTGCACACTGAGAGAGAAAGTGAGAGAGGGGTTAGGATAAATTGAGTGTGTGAAAGTTAGTTTGTCCATAACCAGTGTGTGTGTGTGTGTGTGTGTGTGTGTGTGTGTGTGTGTGTGTGTGTGTGTGTGTGTGTGTGTGTGTGTGTGTGTGTGTGTGTTAGTATTTATTAGGGATCCCCATTATTTCCTGCAGCAGCTACTCTTCCTGGGGTCCAAACACATTAAGGCACTTCCATCACACATAAAACAGAAGATCAATCAGTCCATCATATAACATTATTACACCACTACACATCTACAGTACAAACTGTACGGTCTGTGTGTCTGAGTACTAATGTTGTTTAATAGCAGAAGAGAGGCAGCATTAGAGGTGCTATAGTGATGGGTGTTTTCCTCTGTCCATTGAGTCATGACTGACCCCTAACCTCACCTAGCCGGCATCCATCTAACCCAGTCTCTCATGACTGATATTTTCCGTTCCCCAAATCAAGTCACGCCTTGCAAAAATCTGCAAACTTTCAATACATTTCCTGGTTTTCCTGAAGTCCTGGTTGGAGGATTCCTGGAATCAGGAGGGAATAAGCAAGAACTCTGGAATGCTCCAACAGGATTTCTGGAAAACCAGGGAATTTGGCAACCCTAGTCATGCCTTTCAACATCATCCCTATGGAATAACTAGGAATAGAGAGGAATATAA
>NC_143028.1:10687500-10702500 GCF_057628025.1 Oncorhynchus mykiss | reverse complement strand
ATTAAACTAATCTTGTAAAAAACAATCAATCATAATCACTAGTTAACTACACATGGTTAGCCTCCCGGGTGGCGCAGAGACTCTGGGTTCGCGCCCAGGCTCTGTCGTAACCGGCTGCGACCAGGAGGTCCGTGGGGCGACGCACAATTGGCGTAGTGTCGTGAGGGTTTGGCCGGTATGGATATCCTTGTCTCATCGAGCACCAGCGACTCCTGTGGCGGGCCGGGCGCAGTGCACGCTAACCAAGGTTGCCAGGTGCACGGTGTTTCTTCCGACACATTGGTACGGCTGGCTTCCGGGTTGGATGCGCGCTTTGTTAAGACTTTCAACCTTGTCTCTCCCGAGCCCGTACGGGAGTTGTAGCGATGAGACAAGATAGTAACTACTAAAAATTGGACACCACGAAATTGGGGAGAAAAAGGGGGTAAAAAAACAACAACAAAAAATGGTTGATGGTGGTTGATGATGGTTGATGATGGTTGATGATATTACTGTTTATAATATAATCTGACTGACAAGTATCTGTTGGCACTTTCGTGCGTTTTTCCAGCAGCTCTTCGTTGTGCGTCAAGCATTGCGCTGTTTATGACTTCAAACCTATCAACCCCCGAGATGAGGCTGGTGTTAGCGCGCGCTAATAGCGTTTCAAACTTCACTTGGTGTGGTTGTTTCCCTTGCTCTGCATGGGTAACACTGCTTCGATGGTGGCTGTTGTCGTTGTGTTGCTGGTTCGAGCCCAGGGAGGAGAGAGGAGAGGCACGGAAGCTATACTGTTACACTGGCAATACTAAAGTGCCTATAAGAACATCCAATAGTCAAAGGTTAATGAAATACAAATGGTATAGAGGGAAATAGTCCTATAATTCCTATAATAACTACAACCTAAACTTCTTACCTGGGAATATTGTAGACTCATGTTAAAAGGAACCACCAACTTTCATATGTTCTCATGTTCTGAGCAAGGAACTGAAACGTTAGCTTTCTTACATGGCACATATTGCGGCTTTTTTGGTCCTCCAATAATCGGTATCGGCGTTGAAAAATCATAATCGGTCGACCTCTAGTCTTGATATGAATCAGTATCCAGGGGAAATGGACTGTAACCAATCAGATGGAGTGATTGATGGATACACATGCAAATGCACTCAAATACATAAGAGGGACAGTATTACCCAGTCAGTAGTGTTATTCTAACTCAACTAGGTAAGAAAAACAGTGATATGGTGACAATAACAGCCACACACGCACACGCACACGCACACGCACACACACACACACACGCATGCATATACAGATCTACAAACATTTGCTAACATGAATAGCCGCACACACCCTTGACACACACTTTACTCATTGTCTCACAGAATCACAAACGCTTAGTGAGAACAATAACCAATCACACAACTCCCTTACTTAATTCCTAGAAACACACGGCATGATTACTGCTATTAGTGCTGCTAAGTGGACCAACATCATCTCAGACGCAATCTCAATTACAACCCTGAACATTCTGCTGGGACTGGAAATAGTGTGTGTGTGTGTGTGTGTGTGTGTGTACCTGTACTGGCTGTCTGGCTGAAGGTCAGTGATCAGGTGACTGGTTCCTGTTTCCACGGTAATGAGTTGATCGTCCAGACTGATGATGTAAGACGTTATATCCGCCCCATTACAGTTAGGCTCCTCCCACTTCAGGAAGAGGCAGGTGGAGGGGGACTGATCTGATTGGAGCTGGTCAAGCAGGAAGAAAGAAGAGACTGCGTCGGGATTAGTCGCTGGAGTCTGGAAGGTCATCTGTTCACTGTAAGGCCCCGCCCCCGCTTGGTTCACCGCCTGGCGAGGTGGAGAGAGAGAAAGAGAGAGTGAGTGAGAGAGATAGAGAGACAGAGACAGAGTGAGAGAGACAGAGCAAGTGAGAAACGGAGAGAGTGAGAGACAGAGAGAGTGATTTGAGTTATTGGGTCTGGGAGCCCACAACACAAACACTCATCTAAAACCATGGTTACACATCAATTAAAAGCACAACACCAAATCCTCCTCCACAGTAACTAAACATAACAGCCCTTGAATACCCCATATACTCATAAACAGTTCAATATTATTAACCAGTTTGTAATAGGTAAACTCAACCCTCAGTCTCACTGCCAAAATTCCCTGCAGCATTCCCACCACATCCACAGACCCCTGTCCCCGAATACTGTTCTTTCACGTCTTCCATATTGCTAATTTAGCTGCCCCTGACTCAAAATTAAGCAAAATAACTACACCCATTCGACTAAACCTGTACTTTAGCCCAAATATAAACAGTTGGGAAGAGAAAACCTCTCCCAGAGCTGAGAACCAAGAAGTGATCAGGTCAATCATCCTGACCAACCTGGGACACTGTAAAAACAGATGTGCCAGAGTTTCAGACTCAGCAGAGAATGGTCACCCCTCCCCAACACTAGGATCCAGGTGTACCAGATGCATGTTGGTGGCTATATCCAAATGTATTATCTTCCATTGCAGGTCAGCTGTCTTCTTATCAATAGGCAGTTTGTATAATGATCGCCAACATCCTTTTGGGAAGGCACCTGGACCAAACAACTTAACATTAAAATACCAGTAAGGTGATGATGACCTTTGTGCACAAGTGAATATCAACAGTAACAATATGGTGATCAGAGAAACCCACAGGAGTAATATCACACCTTCCAACCCTACTACAGTAGTGATCAGATACATACAACCTGTCTAACCTTCCAACCCTACTACAGTAGTGATCAGATACATATAACCTGTCTAACCTTCCAACCCTACTACAGTAGTGATCAGATACATACAACCTGTCTAACCTTTCTGCACTGACACCACCTTCCTTAACTTTTAACCATGTGTACTGCCTAACTGTTGCATTCCTTACTCTCCACACATCAGAAAGCTCAAACTCAGTTAATAGACCAGACAGGCAAGTGGCTGACCGCAGATGAGGTCAACAGTAAAATCTACTGTAGAATTCCAGTCCCCCCCTAAAACTATTCACCCCTCTTGGTCACACTGTCTTAAGGTTTCCTTTATTTGATCAAATACAGCAATACCCTCTGTACCCTCATTAGGAGCATAAACATAAAAAAAACAAAAAAACACAACATCCACCTTGACCAATAAAACCCGACCATTGACAATCTCTGTTGTAGATACCACAGTCACCCCTAAACCTGAGGAAAGCAAAATTGCCACCCCAGCACTGAAATTAGTACCATGACTGAGTATATGCTGCCCTTCCCACCACATACCCCAGTCAACCTCATTAGCCTCATCACTATGTGTCTCCTGTAGAAAAAACTACATTAAGCCTTTTCTGTTTTATTACTTCTAATTAGAGGTCAACCGATTAATCAGAATGGCCGATTAATTAGGGCCGATTTCAAGTTTTCATAACAATCGGAAATCTGTATTTTTGGAAGACGATTTTGCTATTTTATTTTTTACACCTTTATTTCATTTTTATTTAACTAGGCAAGTCAGTTAAGAACACATTCTTATTTTCAATGACTGCATTTTACGTAATTATGACATAACATTGAAGGTGTTGCAACGTAACAGGAATATTTCGACTTATGGATGCCACCCGTTAGATAAAATACGTAACGGTTCCGTATTTCAGTGAAAGAATAAACGTTTTGTTTTCGAGATGATAGTTTCCGGATTCTACTTAATGTCCTAAGGCTCGTATTTCTGTGTGTTATTATGTTATAATTAAGTCTATGATTTGATAGAGCAGTCTGACTGAGCGATGGTAGGCAGCAGTAGGCTCGTAAGCATTCATTCAAGCAGCATTTACGTGTGTTTGCCAGCAGCTCTTCGCTGTGCTTCAAGCATTGAGCTGTTTATGACTTCAAGCCTATCACCTCCCGAGATGAGGCTAGTGTAACCGATGTGAAATGGCTAGCTAGTTAGCGGGGTGCGCGCTAATAGCGTTTCAAACGTCACTCGCTCCGAGACTTGGAGTAGTTGTTCCCCTTGCTCTGCATGGGTAACGCTGCTTCGAGGGTGGCTGTTGTCGATGTGTTCCTGGTTCGAGCCCAGGTAGGGGTGAGGAGAGGGACGGAAGCTATTCTGTTAAACTGGCAATACTAAAGTGCCTATAAGAACATCCAATAGTCAAAGGTATATGAAATACAAATGGTATAGAGTGAAATAGTCCTATAATTCTTATAATAACTACAACCTAAAACTTCTTACCTGGGAATATTGAAGACTCATGTTAAAAGGAACCACCAGCTTTCATATGTTCTCATGTTCTGAGCAAGGAACTGAAACGTTAGCTTTCTTACATAGCACATATTGCACTTTTACTTTCTTCTCCAACACTTTGTTTTTGCATTATTTAAACCAAATTGAACATGTTTCATTATTTATTTGAGGCTAAATGAATTTTATTGATATATTATATTAAGGTAAAATAAATGTTCATTCAGTATTGTTGTAATTGTCATTATTACAAAAAAATAAAAATCGTCCGATTAATCGGTATCAGCTTTTTTTGGTCCTCCAATAATCAGTATAGGTATCGGCGATGAAAAATCACAATCAGTCGACCTCTACTTCTAATACCCAATCCCTCTTATTCCTGTCCCTTCCCCCATTAATATTGAGAGGACCTTAGTATCTCCATATAGAAAAGAGAAAGTAAAAGCAGAAGAAACCACAGAGAAACCAGACAAGGAGAAAAAACACCCTATGAAGCATGATCATCATCATTGTTTTAATTTTCTCTGAACCTGACCACATTTCCCACTACCTTTTTCTGCAGTGACAGCAGTAGCACATTTCCTCAAGCGAAAACGCTTCTTCTCACTCAACTGGTCTAACCCCACCATCTTCTGTAACATCACAGCTGACCTCACAAATTTATCAACATCCCAAAAATCTTCCAATTTGACAGATTTCCCAAAAGTCTGATCCAGGAAACCACTGACCTCCTCTAGACTGTAAATTGAGTCTTCATCAGCTGCTATCGTATCAGGAGAGATATCCATATCCTTCTCCTGATCCTCCTCAACTGAGGCCACAGACCACTGACTCCCTTCTACCACATCCCTCTCAACACTCCCCACTTCACCCCATCACTCGTACCAGGCATCTCCTCCACTACCTGGGAGACAAGCCCCACCTGAACCCCCTCCTGTACCCCATTACTCGTAGTGGGTATCTCCTCCACTACCTGGGAGACTAGCTCCACATGAACCCCCTCCTGTACCCCAGCACTCGTACTGGGCAACTCCTCACCAGTCTGAGGAAATGGCTCTTCAGGTCTGTCCTTACCTTCTACAACAATATTTTGCTGCTGCATAGCATTCTCCTCTGGTACAAGTTTCAACTCCGTGCCTTCAACACGGACAACTTGTTCCTCAGCAACAGGTGCT
Source organism: Oncorhynchus mykiss (assembly GCF_057628025.1). Lineage (NCBI taxonomy): Eukaryota > Metazoa > Chordata > Actinopteri > Salmoniformes > Salmonidae > Oncorhynchus > Oncorhynchus mykiss. The sequence goes on along the minus strand of NC_143028.1, from coordinate 10,697,095 downwards.
TTTGGCTGCTCAACCACTGTCGGCCCACCTCTCCCTACATCAGTGGGCCCAGGCATTACGAGGCCCACCTCTCTCTACATCAGTGGGCCCAGGCGTTATGAGGACCACCTCTCTCTACATCAGTGGGCCCAGGCGTTACGAGGCCCACCTCTCCCTACATCAGTGGGCCCAGGCGTTACGAGGCCCACCTCTCTCTACATCAGTGGGCCCAGGCGTTACGAGGCCCACCTCTCCCTACATCAGTGGGCCCAGGCGTTACGAGGCCCACCTCTCTCTACATCAGTGGGCCCAGGCGTTACGAGGACCACCTCTCCCTACATCAGTGGGCCCAGGCGTTACGAGGCCCACCTCTCTCTACATCAGTGGGCCCAGGCGTTATGAGGACCACCTCTCTCTACATCAGTGGGCCCAGGCGTTACGAGGACCACCTCTCTCTACATCAGTGGGCCCAGGCGTTATGAGGACCACCTCTCTCTACATCAGTGGGCCCAGGCGTTATGAGGACCACCTCTCCCTACATCAGTGGGCCCAGGCGTTATGAGGACCACCTCTCTCTACATCAGTGGGCCCAGGCGTTACGAGGACCACCTCTCTCTACATCAGTGGGCCCAGGCGTTACGAGAACCACCTCTCTCTACATCAGTGGGCCCAGGCATTACGAGAACCACCTCTCTCTACATCAGTGGGCCCAGGTGTTACGAGGCCCACCTCTCCCTACATCAGTGGGCCCAGGCGTTACGAGGACCACCTCTCTCTACATCAGTGGGCCCAGGCGTTACGAGGACCACCTCTCTCTACATCAGTGGGCCCAGGCGTTACGAGGACCACCTCTCTCTACATCAGTGGGCCCAGGCGTTACGAGGACCACCTCTCTCTACATCAGTGGGCCCAGGCGTTACGAGGCCCACCTCTCCCTACATCAGTGGGCCCAGGCGTTACGAGGACCACCTCTCTCTACATCAGTGGGCCCAGGCGTTACGAGGACCACCTCTCTCTACATCAGTGGGCCCAGGCGTTACGAGGACCACCTCTCCCTCCGGTGAGTCCAAAAACATAAACACCTGTCGCCGAAACAACATAATCTGTTTCAATGCCAGGTGTTTGAAATGACATTACCTGTTTCAATGCCGGGTGTTTGAAATGACATTACCTGTTTCAATGCCGGGTGTTTGAAATGACATTACCTGTTTCAATGCCGGGTGTTTGAAATGACATAACTTGTTTCAACGCCGGGTGTTTGCAACCCAACGGGACAACCTTACAACCTTAATTTGCAAACTTCCCATACCGCAATAACTCGCGCTCCAATAGCTCATTGGGAATAAACAGCGGTACATTTGAAAAAGCAGCGTAACTTGAATAAACATTCCTTTAAGAAGTACACCATGCTCAACCATCCGATCAACTAGACACTCTCCTTTAAGAAGTACACCATGCTCAACCATACAATCAACCAGACACTCTTCTTTAAGAAGTACACCATGCTCAACCATCCGATCAACTAGACACTCTCCTTTAAGAAGTACACCATGCTCAACCATACGATCAACCAGACACTCTTCTTTAAGAAGTACACCATGCTCAACCATCCGATCAACTAGACACTCTCCTTTAAGAAGTACACCATGCTCAACCATACGATCAACCAGACACTCTTCTTTAAGAAGTACACCATGCTCAACCATCCGATCAACAAGACTCTCTCCTTTAAGAAGTACACCATGCTCAACCATCCGATCAACTAGACACTCTCCTTTAAGAAGTACACCATGCTCAACCATACGATCAACCAGACACTCTTCTTTAAGAAGTACACCATGCTCAACCATCCGATCAACAAGACAATCTTCTTTAAGAAGTACACCATGCTCAACCATCCGATCAACCAGACACTCTTCTTTAAGAAGTACACCATGCTCAACCATACGATCAACAAGACACTCTTCTTTAAGAAGTACACCATGCTCAACCATACGATCAACAAGACACTCTTCTTTAAGAAGTACACCATGCTCAACCATACGATCTACAATACACTCTTCTTTAAGAAGTACACCATGCTCAACCATACGATCAACAAGACACTCTTCTTTAAGAAGTACACCATGCTCAACCATACGATCAACAAGACACTCTTCTTTAAGAAGTACACCATGCTCAACCATACGATCTACAATACACTCTTCTTTAAGAAGTACACCATGCTCAACCATACGATCAACAAGACACTCTTCTTTAAGAAGTACACCATGCTCAACCATACGATCAACAAGACACTCTTCTATAAGAAGTACACCATGCTCAACCATACGATCAACAAGACACTCTTCTTTAAGAAGTACACCATGCTCAACCATACGATCAACAAGACACTCTTCTTTAAGAAGTACACCATGCTCAACCATACGATCAACAAGACTCTCTCCTTTAAGAACTACACCATGCTCAACCATACGATCAACAAGACACTCTTCTTTAAGAAGTACACCATGCTCAACCATACGATCAACAAGACACTCTTCTTTAAGAAGTACACCATGCTCAACCATCCGATCAACTAGACACTCTCCTTTAAGAAGTACACCATGCTCAATCATCCGATCAACAAGACACTCTTCTATAAGAAGTACGCCATGCTCAACCATACGATCAACAAGACACTCTTCTTTAAGAAGTACACCATGCTCAATCATCCGATCAACAAGACACTCTTCTATAAGAAGTACACCATGCTCAACCATATGATCTACAAGACACTCTTCTTTAAGAAGTACACCATGCTCAACCATATGATCTACAAGACACTCTTCTATAAGAAGTACACCATGCTCAACCATTTGATCTACAAGACACTCTTCTATAAGAAGTACACCATGCTCAACCATATGATCTACAAGACTCTCTTCTTTAAGAAGTACACCATGCTCAACCATATGATCTACAAGACACTCTTCTATAAGAAGTATACCATGCTCAACCATATGATCTACAAGACACTCTTCTATAAGAAGTACACCATGCTCAACCATATGATCTACAAGACACTCTTCTGTAAGAAGTACACCATGCTCAACCATATGATCTACAAGACACTCTTCTATAAGAAGTACACCATGCTCAACCATCTGATAAACAAGACACTCTTCTTTAAGAAGTACACCATGCTCAACCATCCGATCAACAAGACACTCTTCTATAAGAAGTACACCATGCTCAACCATACGATCAACCAGACACTCTTCTTTAAGAAGTACACCATGCTCAACCATCTGATCAACAAGACTCTCTTCTTTAAGAAGTACACCATGCTCAACCATCCGGTCAACCAGACACTCTTCTTTAAGAAGTACACCATGCTCAACCATCCGATCAACTAGACACTCTTCTATAAGAAGTACACCATGCTCAACCATCCGGTCAACCAGACACTCTTCTTTAAGAAGTACACCATGCTCAACCATCCGATCAACCAGACACTCTTCTTTAAGAAGTACACCATGCTCAACCATCCGGTCAACCAGACACTCTTCTTTAAGAAGTACACCATGCTCAACCATCCGGTCAACCAGACACTCTTCTTTAAGAAGTACACCATGCTCAACCATACGATCAACCAGACACTCTTCTTTAAGAAGTACACCATGCTCAACCATCCAATCAACCAGACACTCTTCTTTAAGAAGTACACCATGCTCAACCATCCGATCAACCAGACACTCTTCTTTAAGAAGTACACCATGCTCAACCATACGATCAACCAGACACTCTTCTTTAAGAAGTACACCATGCTCAACCATCCGGTCAACCAGACACTCTTCTTTAAGAAGTACACCATGCTCAACCATCCGATCAACCATACACTCTTCTTTAAGAAGTACACCATGCTCAACCATACGATCAACTAGACACGCTTCTTTAAGAAGTACACCATGCTCAACCATATGATCAACTAGACACTCTCCTTTAAGAAGTACACCATGCTCAACCATCTGATCAACAAGACGCTCTTCTATAAGAACTACACCATGCTCAACCATACGATCAACCAGACACTCTTCTTTAAGAAGTACACCATGCTCAACCATCCGATCAACCAGACACTCTTCTTTAAGAAGTACACCATGCTCAACCATCCGATCAACCAGACACTCTTCTTTAAGAAGTACACCATGCTCAACCATCCGATCAACAAGACACTCTTCTTTAAGAAGTACACCATGCTCAACCATACGATCAACCAGACTCTCTTCTTTAAGAAGTACACCATGCTCAACCATCCGATCAACAAGACAATCTTCTTTAAGAAGTACACCATGCTCAACCATCCGATCAACCAGACACTCTTCTTTAAAAAGTACACCATGCTCAACCATCCGATCAACCAGACACTCTTCTTTAAGAAGTACACCATGCTCAACCATCCGATCAACCAGACACTCTTCTATAAGAAGTACACCATGCTCAACCATCCCATCTACCAGACACTCTTCTTTAAGAAATACACCACAGCTTTATTCATCCGTGACACATAAGCAACATTCTCATATCCCACCTTCTCTCCTACGGCGACCAGAAACTCCTCCACCGTGACAGTAGCTTCAGTAACACACCTAAAGCCGTGCCGAAGTGACAGGGATGGCGTCCCCATGTGAGTCACCATCCCGCCAAAACCAGGGTAATTTCGACACAAAAAAAATATATACTTAATTCTACCACAACAACTAAATAAAACTAATGATAACCTTAATCGTGCACAGGAAGAAAAAAAAGATAGCACCAAGAAAAGGAAACGTAAAAGAAAAACCAAGATATCTAACTCTACACAACACTCACACTCACTCACACAATTCCCAGCATGCACCAAACACACTCAGCATGCAGAGAGAGAGACAGAGAGAGAGAAATCTGTAGTGTTTGCTTTTTACAGTGCCTTGCGAAAGTATTCGGCCCCCTTGAACTTTGCGACCTTTTGCCACATTTCAGGCTTCAAACATAAAGATATAAAACTGTATTTTTTTGTGAAGAATCAACAACAAGTGGGACACAATCATGAAGTGGAACGACATTTATTGGATATTTCAAACTTTTTTAACAAATCAAAAACTGAAAAATATGGGCGTCCAAAATTATTCAGCCCCCTTAAGTTAATACTTTGTAGCGCCACCTTTTGCTGCGATTACAGCTGTAAGTCGCTTGGGGTATGTCTCTATCAGTTTTGCACATCGAGAGACTGACATTTTTTCCCATTCCTCCTTGCAAAACAGCTCGAGCTCAGTGAGGTTGGATGGAGAGCATTTGTGAACAGCAGTTTTCAGTTCTTTCCACAGATTCTCGATTGGATTCAGGTCTGGACTTTGACTTGGCCATTCTAACACCTGGATATGTTTATTTTTGAACCATTCCATTGTAGATTTTGCTTTATGCTTTGGATCATTGTCTTGTTGGAAGACAAATCTCCGTCCCAATCAGTCTTATATTGCACAAATTTGGCCTTTATGGAAGAGTGGCAAGAAGAAAGCCATTTCTTAAAGATATCCATAAAAAGTGTTGTTTAAAGTTTGCCACAAGCCACCTGGGAGACACACCAAACATGTGGAAGAAGGTGCTCTGGTCAGATGAAACCAAAATTGAACTTTTTGGCAACAATGCAAAACGTTATGTTTGGCGTAAAAGCAACACAGCTGAACACACCATCCCCACTGTCAAACATGGTGGTGGCAGCATCATGGTTTGGGCCTGCTTTTCTTCAGCAGGGACAGGGAAGATGGTTAAAATTGATGGGAAGATGGATGGAGCCAAATACAGGACCATTCTGGAAGAAAACCTGATGGAGTCTGCAAAAGACCTGAGACTGGGACGGAGATTTGTCTTCCAACAAGACAATGATCCAAAACATAAAGCAAAATCTACAATGGAATGGTTCAAAAATAAACATATCCAGGTGTTAGAATGGCCAAGTCAAAGTCCAGACCTGAATCCAATCGAGAATCTGTGGAAAGAACTGAAAACTGCTGTTCACAAATGCTGATAGAGACATACCCCAAGCGACTTACAGCTGTAATCACAGCAAAAGGTGGCGCTACAAAGTATTAACTTAAGGGGGCTGAATAATTTTGCACGCCCAAGTTTTCAGTTTTTGATTTGTTAAAAAAGTTTGAAATATCCAATAAATGTCGTTCCACTTCATGATTGTGTCCCACTTGTTGTTGATTCTTCACAAAAAAATACAGTTTTATATCTTTATGTTTGAAGCCTGAAATGTGGCAAAAGGTCGCAAAGTTCAAGGGGGCCGAATACTTTCGCAAGGCACTGTAAATGGTTACCTTACTCAAAAATAAAGACATATCATTAAGTGGTCTGACAAACACACACACACTGCTAATGTTATTGTCCTATGCGACCTCTCTAGTCTCCTAATAACATCAGTGATATAAACCACATAGATGAGTCATAAAGAAATGGGCCATAAAATCAACTAGAAAATAAATCACGAGTCCTACAACAGGTGTGTGTGCAAGAGAGGGTGTGTGGTGTGTGTCTACATACGTTTGTGTGTGTGTGTGTGTATTTGTGAGAGCAGGGTGCATAAACTACAATCTATCAAGCTCAACCTTTCCTTGACCTTCATAGACAGTTTGACAGTCGGCTCTAGAGCCTAGTCACCTTATTATAAGATGTTGTTAGCGAATGTACATGTGTGTGTGTGTAGTCTACAGCAGTAGTGTGTGTGTGTGTAGTCTACAGCAATAGTGTGTGTGTAGTCTACAGCAGTAGTGTGTGTGTGTGTGCGTGTAGTCTACAGCAATAGTGTGTGTGTAGTCTACAGCAATAGTGTGTGTGTAGTCTACAGCAGTAGTGTGTGTGTAGTCTACAGCAATAGTGTGTGTGTGTAGTCTACAGCAATAGTGTGTGTGTGTAGTCTACAGCAATAGTGTGTGTGTGTGTAGTCTACGGCAGTAGTGTGTGTGTGTGTAGTCTACAGCAATAGTGTGTGTAGTCTACAGCAATAGTGTGTGTGTAGTCTACAGCAAAAGTGTGTGTGTAGTCTACAGCAATAGTGTGTGTGTGTGTAGTCTACAGCAATATTGTGTGTGTGTAGTCTACAGCAATAGTGTGTGTGTAGTCTACAGCAGTAGTGTGTGTGTAGTCTACAGCAGTAGTGTGTGTGTGTAGTCTACAGCAGTAGTGTGTGTGTGTGTGTGTAGTCTACAGCAGTAGTGTGTGTGTGTGTGTGTGTGTAATCTACAGCAGTAGTGTGTGTGTGTGTGTAGTCTACAGCAGTAGTGTGTGTGTGTAGTCTACAGCAGTAGTGTGTGTGTGCAGTCTACAGCAAAAGTGTGTGTGTGTAGTCTACAGCAATAGTGTGTGTGTGTGTATTCTACAGCAATAGTGTGTGTGTAGTCTACAGCAGTAGTGTGTGTGTAGTCTACAGCAGTAGTGTGTGTGTGTAGTCTACAGCAGTAGTGTGTGTGTGTGTGTGTGTAGTCTACAGCAGTAGTGTGTGTGTGTGTGTGTGTGTGTGTGTGTGTGTGTGTGTGTGTAATCTACAGCAGTAGTGTGTGTGTGTGTGTGTAGTCTACAGCAGTAGTGTGTGTGTGTAGTCTACAGCAGTAGTGTGTGTGTGCAGTCTACAGCAATAGTGTGTGTGTGTGTAGTCTACAGCAGTAGTGTGTGTGTGTGTAGTCTACAGCAGTAGTGTGTGTGTGTGTGTGTGTGTGTGTAGTCAACAGCAGTAGTATGTGTGTGTAGTCTACAGCAGCAGTAGTGTGTGTGTAGTCTACAGCAGTAGTGTGGTGTGTGTAGTCTACAGCAGTAGTGTGTGTGTGTAGTCTACAGCAGTAGTGTGTGTGTGTAGTCTACAGCAGTAGTGTGTGTGTAGTCTACAGCAGTAGTGTGTGTGTAGTCTACAGCAGCAGTAGTGTGTGTGTAGTCTACAGCAGCAGTAGTGTGTGTGTAGTCTACAGCCTTAGTGTGTGTGTAGTCTACAGCAGTAGTGTGTGTGTAGTCTACAGCAGTAGTGTGGCGTGTGTAGTCTACAGCAGTAGTGTGTGTGTAGTCTACAGCAGCAGTAGTGTGTGTGTAGTCTACAACAGTAGTGTGTGTGTGCAGTCTACAGCAGTAGTGTGTGTGTGCAGTCTACAGCAGTAGTGTGTGTGTAGTCTACAGCAGTAGTGTGTGTGTGTAGTCTACAGCAGTAGTGTGTGTGTAGTCTACAGCAGTAGTGTGTGTGTAGTCTACAGCAGCAGTAGTGTGTGTGTAGTCTACAGCAGTAGTGTGTGTGTGTGTAGTCTACAGCAGTAGTGTGTGTGTGTGTAGTCTACAGCAGCAGTAGTGTGTGTGTGTAGTCTACAGCAGTAGTAGTGTGTGTGTGTAGTCTACAGCAGTAGTGTGTGTGTAGTCTACAGCAGTAGTGTGTGTGTAGTCTACAGCAGTAGTGTGTGTGTGTGTAGTCTACAGCAGTAGTGTGTGTGTGTGTAGTCTACAGCAGTAGTGTGTGTGTAGTCTACAGCAGCAGTAGTGTGTGTGTGTAGTCTACAGCAGTAGTGTGTGTGTAGTCTACAGCAGTAGTGTGTGTGTAGTCTACAGCAGTAGTGTGTGTGTGTAGTCTACAGCAGTAGTGTGTGTGTAGTCTACAGCAGTAGTGTGTGTGTAGTCTACAGCAGTAGTGTGTGTGTGTAGTCTACAGCAGTAGTGTGTGTGTAGTCTACAGCAGCAGTAGCGTGTGTTTAGTCTACAGCAGTAGTGTGTGTGTGTAGTCTACAGCAGTAGTGTGTGTGTAGTCTACAGCAGCAGTAGCGTGTGTTTAGTCTACAGCAGTAGTGTGTGTGTTTAGTCTACAGCAGTAGTGTGTGTGTAGTCTACAGCAGTAGTGTGTGTGTAGTCTACAGCAGCAGTAGTGTGTGTTTAGTCTACAGCAGTAGTGTGTGTGTAGTCTACAGCAGCAGTAGTGTGTGTGTGTAGTCTACAGCAGCAGTAGTGTGTGTGTGTAGTCTACAGCAGCAGTAGTGTGTGTGTGTAGTCTACAGCAGTAGTGTGGCGTGTGTAGTCTACAGCAGCAGTAGTGTGTGTGTGTAGTCTACAGCAGTAGTGTGTGTGTGTGTAGTCTACAGCAGCAGTAGTGTGTGTGTGTAGTCTACAGCAGCAGTAGTGTGTGTGTGTGTGTGTGTGTGTGTGTGTGTGTGTGTGTGTGTAGTCTACAGCAGTAGTGTGTGTGTGTGTGTGTGTGTGTGTGTGTGTGTGTGTGTAGTCTACAGCAGTAGTGTGTGTGTGTGTGTGTGTGTGTGTGTGTAGTCTACAGCAGTAGTGTGTGTGTGTGTGTGTGTGTGTGTGTGTGTAGTCTACAGCAGCAGTAGTGTGTGTGTGTAGTCTACAGCAGCAGTAGTGTGTGTGTGTAGTCTACAGCAGCAGTAGTGTGTGTGTGTAGTCTACGGCAGTAGTGTGTGTGTGTGTAGTCTACAGCAATAGTGTGTGTAGTCTACAGCAATAGTGTGTGTGTAGTCTACAGCAAAAGTGTGTGTGTAGTCTACAGCAATAGTGTGTGTGTGTGTAGTCTACAGCAATATTGTGTGTGTGTAGTCTACAGCAATAGTGTGTG
>NC_143028.1:10615000-10672500 GCF_057628025.1 Oncorhynchus mykiss | reverse complement strand
AGAAGAGGGAGCGAGAGGGAGAGAGAGAGGAGGGACGAGAGAGAAGAGGGAGCGAGAGGGAGAGAGAGGAGGGACGAGAGAGAAGAGGGAGCGGGAGGAGAGAGAGAGGAGGGACGAGAGAGAAGAGGGAGCGAGAGGGAGAGAGAGAGGAGGGACGAGAGAGAAGAGGGAGCGAGAGGGAGAGAGGGAGGGAGCGAGAGGGAGAGAGAAGAGGGGGGAGAGAGAGAGGAGGGACGAGAGAGAAGAGGGAGCGAGAGGGAGAGAGAGGAGGGAGCGAGAGGGAGAGAGAAGAGGGGGGACGAGAGAGAAGAGGGAGCGAGAGGGAGAGAGAAGAGGGGGGGACGAGAGAGAAGAGGGAGCGAGAGGGAGAGAGAAGAGGGGGGGACGAGAGAGAAGAGGGAGCGAGAGGGAGAGAGAAGAGGGGGGAGAATATTTTGATGTTTTTTATGTATTGATTGTACATTTGAAATAGATGGCATATTTTCCAATAAACTGCTATAAATGATCACTTCTTTATAAAAGACATAGTTCTAAAGAAAGTTTTCAAATAAATCACACTGCTGACTATAATGACTTGTATTGTACTGTATATGTTTTGCACAGGTATAGCTAGAGGCTATTGGCCTGTGCTCTTTAGTGTGATGTAAATGTCTGCCTTGCTGTGCAGACTGGATGACTTGACGTTCCACCTGCCATTCAGAGAACACACAACAACAACGACAACAACAACAACAACAACAACAAAGCACATTGTACAAAACAAAACACCCTCTTCTCTCTATTCACCTCTCCCTCTCCCTCTCTCTCTCCCCCCACTCTCCCTCCCTCCCATTCTCCCTCTCTCTCTCCCCCACTCCCCCTCTCTCCAATATATTCCCTCAACTAATGGACACTACAGAGAGAAAGAGAGGGATGAGTGGAAGGGGAAAGAGAGAGATGCTCTCGTCCACTCTCTAATCAATGATTCACTAAATCAACAGGATTTCCTACTGGTCACTGTGACCAGAACAATAGAAAAATATATATAGATATACTAAGAGTTTATTTCCAATATCCACCAATTTTACACATTTGTATTCTTTCATCAGAAATGATTGTTTATGGGTACCTTCATGTTGGTGTAAAATATTACTGTTCTCACATTTTTTTACTGATAGATTTCAGATGTTTATAAAAAAAGTAGTTTAATTTCCAAAACACTTTTTTTTACTATATGTTTAGCTGGAATGAAATGTTGGTATCCTGAATATTTGACTGTGATAAGTCTCTCTGGATGAGAGCATCTGCTAAACGACTCAAATATAAATGTTTTACACACAGATCTCATATTACTGTATTTTTTTAACCTTTATTTAACCAAACAAATTCTTATTTTCAATGACGGCCTACTGGGGAACAGTGGGTTAACTGCCTTGTTCAGGGGCAGAACGACAGATTTTTTACCTTGTCAGCACAGGGGTTTGAACTTGCAACCTTCCGGTTACTAGTCCAACGCTCTAACCACTAGGCTACCCTGCCTCTATTGATGTCACAAATGTATCATTTGTACAGTTCTCTATAAAATAAAAACATGTTATTTATTACATTGGACAGTGTAAACCCTAGCAGTACTACTTACTTCTCCGGATATTAAGCATTAAGCAAAAAACATGACTATTTGTCACTCTGAAGTGAAACCATCAAGTCATAGACTTTAAACAAATACATGTCTGTCATTAAACAAACCTACGCCATGAAAAAAAAAACACACCAATCTCTTTCATCATTTCTTTGAGCTACACAAATATGCTGCATACACGTGCACGCACACACACACACACACACACACACACACACACACACACACACACACACACACACACACACACACACACACTCTCTCTCTGTCTAGGTCACACTCTCTCTGTCTAGGTCACTCTCTCTGTCTAGGTCACACTCTCTCTGTCTAGGTCACACTCTCTCTGTCTAGGTCACACTCTCTCTGTCTAGGTCACACTCTCTCTGTCTAGGTCACACTCTCTCTGTCTAGGTCACACTCTCTCTGTCTAGGTCACTCTCTCTGTCTAGGTCACTCTCTCTCTGTCTAGGTCACTCTCTCTCTGTCTAGGTCACTCTCTCTCTGTCTAGGTCACTCTCTCTCTGTCTAGGTCACTCTCTCTCTGTCTAGGTCACACTCTCTCTGTCTAGGTCACACTCTCTCTGTCTAGGTCACACTCTCTCTGTCTAGGTCACTCTCTCTCTGTCTAGGTCACACTCTCTCTGTCTAGGTCACACTCTCTCTGTCTAGGTCACACTCTCTCTGTCTAGGTCACTCTCTCTCTGTCTAGGTCACTCTCTCTCTGTCTAGGTCACACTCTGTCTAGGTCACACTCTCTCTGTCTAGGTCACTCTCTCTCTGTCTAGGTCACACTCTCTCTGTCTAGGTCACACTCTCTCTGTCTAGGTCACTCTCTCTCTGTCTAGGTCACACTCTCTCTGTCTAGGTCACACTCTCTCTGTCTAGGTCACACTCTCTCTGTCTAGGTCACACTCTCTCTGTCTAGGTCACACTCTCTCTGTCTAGGTCACACTCTCTCTGTCTAGGTCACTCTCTCTCTGTCTAGGTCACTCTCTCTCTGTCTAGGTCACTCTCTCTCTGTCTAGGTCACACTCTCTCTGTCTAGGTCACACTCTCTCTGTCTAGGTCACACTCTCTCTGTCTAGGTCACTCTCTCTCTGTCTAGGTCACTCTCTCTCTGTCTAGGTCACACTCTCTCTGTCTAGGTCACTCTCTCTCTGTCTAGGTCACACTCTCTCTGTCTAGGTCACTCTCTCTCTGTCTAGGTCTCTCTCTCACTTTTCTCTTTAGAACATTGTGTTTTACAAATGAAAACCTTCAACAAAGCACAGATACACTTATAGCAGTATCTTGCTGGTGTTTATTTAAGCAATAAGGCACGAGGGGTGTGGAATAGGGCCAATACGCCACGGCTAGGGGATGTTCTCATGCACAACGTAACGCAGAGTGCCTGGATACAGCCCTTAGTCATGGTATAATGGCCATATATCACAAACCCCTGAGGTGACTTACTGTTATTATAAACTGGTTACCAACGTAATTAGAGCAGTATAACCCGTGGTATACAGTCTGATATACCACGGCTGTCAGCCAACCAGCATTCAGGGCTCGAACCGCCCAGTTCATAAATAGCAGTAAATTGCAGGTATTTCTAGAGGACAGACTGACAGTGGTTGTATGGCTGCTAAACGCGGACACATTGTGTAGTGCGTGTGTATCTCGTGCACATGACGACAACAATCACTGTGTCTTTCTAGCAGAATACAAGCCTTTCCCGTTTCCACGGTAACACACAACCAGACACCATTTCGCCACAATAAAACCTCAGAGACAGACACACTCTTACCCTGAATTTGTACTGTGTGCTCCTCTTCAGGCCTTGCACTGTGGAGGTTAGGTTGTCTCCAGTGTACTTCGGATGAAAGTCTGTTCCCTGGAAGGTCAAACGTTCTCAGTTAACCTTTAAACAGACATTTGGCTGTTTGTGTGTGTGTGTGTGTGTGTGTGTGTGTGTGTGTGTGGGACTCACGGTATTATCCTCCTGGATCTCGAGTGTGTATGTGATTAGTTCCTCGTTGGCGCTGCCCTCGGGACGGCCCCACTCCAGCGTGACCCAGGAGACGCCCGCCCGCAGCAGCCGCGGTGCCAGGGGGCAGGAGGGCAGCGTACCTGTAGTGTAGAACACAACCTCCGTACTGAAGCCACTGTGGAGGTAGGGGGGAGGGAGGGAGGGAGAGGAAGGGGGAGGGGAGAGGGAGAGAGGGGAGGGGGAGGGAGAGAGGGGGAGGGAGAGGGGGAGAGGGAGAGAGAGGGGGGAGGGGAGAGGGAGGGAGAGAGGGGGAGGGAGAGGGGGGAGAGAGGGGGGAGGGGAGAGGGAGGGAGAGAGGGGGAGGGAGAGGGGAGGGAGGGAGAGGTAGGGGGAGGGGGGAGGGAGAGAGGGGGGAGGGAGAGAGGGGGAGGGAGAGGGGAGAGGGAGGGAGAGAGGGGGAGGGAGAGGGGGGAGAGAGGGAGGGAGGGGTAGTGGGGGGAGAGAGGGGGGAGGGAGGGAGGGAGAGGTAGTGGGAGGGGAGAGGGAGAGAGGGGGGAGAGGTAGGGGGAGGGAAGGAGGAGGGGAGCGGTAGGGGGGAGAGGGAGGGAGAGAGGGGGAGGGAGGGAGAGGTAGTGGGAGAGGGAGGGAGAGAGGGGGGAGAGGTAGGGGGAGGGAAGGAGGAGGGGAGCGGTAGTGGGGAGGGGAGAGGGGGAGGGGAGAGTGAGGGAGAAAGGGGGAGGGGAGAGGGAGGGAGAGAGGGGGGAGGGGAGAGGTAGGGAGAGAGGGGGGAGGGGAGAGGTAGGGGGAGAGGGGGAGGGGAGAGGTAGGGGGAGGGAGAGGGGGGAGAGAGAGTGAGGGAGGGAGGGAGAGAGGGGGGAGAGAGGGAGGGAGCAAAATACATGAATTTAGACACACACAAAGCAGAGCTCATGTCTTTTATCTCTTCTCTCTCTCAATCTCTCCCTCCATTAACTCCTTCCATCTCCCTCCTCTTTTCTGTCACTGGAACGACCGGCCTCAAGCAGGGGAATCTGCCCCACGGCAATGATGCGAGAACAAGAGGAGTGAAGAAACAAGAAAATAGAGAGAGACTCATTCAGAGAGATAAGACCAGACAACTAACCTCAACACAGCCATACATCAACCAGACAACTAACCTCAACACAGCCATACATCAACCAGACAACTAACCTCAACACAGCCATACATCAACCAGACAACTAACATCAACACAGCCATACATCAACCAGACAACTAACCTCAACACAGCCATACATCAACCAGACAACTAACCTCAACACAGCCATACATCAACCAGACAACTAACCTCAACACAGCCATACATCAACCAGACAACTAACCTCAACACAGCCATACATCAACCAGACAACTAACCTCAACACAGCCATACATCAACCAGACAACTAACCTCAACACAGCCATACGTCAACCAGACAACTAACCTCAACACAGCCATACATCAACCAGACAACTAACCTCAACACAGCCATACATCAACCAGACAACTAACCTCAACACAGCCATACATCAACCAGACAACTAACCTCAACACAGCCATACCTCAACCAGACAACTAACCTCAACACAGCCATACATCAACCAGACAGTGTGTGTGAGAGAGAGAGAGAGAGAGAGAGAGAGAGAGAGAGAGAGAGAGAGAGAGAGAGACAGAGAGAGACAGAGAGAGACAGAGAGAGATGGTGAGGGTGCAACAGATGGGAAGAGTGAAGGTCAAAATGAGAGTGAGGATGACAGACAGAGTAACAGAGCAGAAGCCCGGTGGAAGAGAGGGTTGGAGATAGATAGATAGATAAAGAACGACATAGATAGAGACATAGAAAGATATAGAGGAGGATAGACACTGGGAGAGGGAAAGTGGAAGATGTCACCTACCTTATGCAATGTAGTGTTATGCCATGCATATGTAGTGCTATTACACCCATACCTGGTGCCTATGTAGTGTTATGTCATGTGTATGTAGAGTTATAACACATACCTGGTGCCTATGTCGTTGTGAGCAGCCACTCTGAAGGTGTAGCCCACAGCAGGACACAGTCTGGTCAGCTTACAGTGTCTCTGGCTCCCAAAGTAACATTCTCTAAATACACTGTTCTTCTTTCCCTATGGAGGAGAGGGGGATGAGAGGGGAGGAGGAGGGAGAGAGAGATGAGACTAGACTGCAATAATAATAATAATAATAATAATAATAATGACAACAGTAATATAATTTATTTGTCCGGCACTGTTCTGGGAAGCCAAGGTCAAACCAACTTGATATCATGATGTAATAATACAAATCTAGAACAGAGACATATGAAGACTGCCTTTCATAGTGATTTAGAAAGAGAGGAGAGAGAGAGAGGGGAGAGAGGACAGAGAGAGGAGAGAGAGAGGGGAGAGAGAGGACAGAGAGAGGAGAGAGAGGGGGGAGAGAGGACAGAGAGAGAGGAGAGAGGACAGAGAGAGGAGAGAGAGAGGGGAGAGAGAGGCCAGAGAGAGAGGACAGAGAGAGGAGAGAGAGGGGGGAGAGAGGACAGAGAGAGGAGAGAGAGAGAGGAGAGAGAGGGAGGAGAGAGGACAGAGAGAGGAGAGAGAGAGGGGAGAGAGGACAGAAAGAGGAGAGAAAAGAGAGGAGAGAGAGAGAGGGGGAGAGAGGACAGAAAGAGAGGTCGGAGAGAGAGTGGGGAGAGAGAGGGGGCAGAGAGGAGAAAGAGAGGGGAGAGAGGACAGAGAGAGAGGACAGAGAGAGGAGAAAGAGAGAGGGGAGAGAGGACAGAGAGAGGGGGGAGAGAGGACAGAGAGAGGACAGAGAGAGAGGGGGGAGAGAGACGGGGGAGAGAGGGGGGAGAGAGGACAGAAAGAGAGGACGGAAAGAGAGGGGGGAGAGAGAGGAGAAAGAGAGGGGAGAGAGAGGGGAGAGAGGACAGAGAGAGAGGGGAGAGAGAGAGGAGAGAGAGAGGGTAGAGAGGACAGAGAGAGAGGACAGAGAGAGAGGGGAGAGAGAGGACAGAAAGAGAGGGGAGAGAGAGGAGAGAAGAGAGAGAGGAGAGAGAGAGGGTAGAGAGGACAGAGAGAGAGGACAGAGAGAGAGGGGAGAGAGAGGACAGAAAGAGAGGGGAGAGAGAGGAGAGAAGAGAGAGAGGAGAGAGAGAGGGTAGAGAGGACAGAGAGAGAGGACAGAAAGAGAGGGGAGAGAGAGGAGAGAAGAGAGAGATTTTATGTACGTTGGAAATAGATGGCATATTATCCAATAGGAATGTGTGTGTGGTACCTCATCCCACTCAAGAAGGTAGTTTGTGATTTTGGATCCGTTGTCGACTGAAGGCTGGCGAGAGAAGAGAAGAATAAGTAGGGCTGTCTGGAGTGTGTGTGTGTGCGTGTGTGCGTGTGTGTGTGCGCGTGTGTGCGTGTGTGTGTACATGATGAGGAGGGGAGGATGAACTGGGGCTGTCACAGAGAGGAAATGGCCTGTGTGTTTTCATTAGTGTGACCTCATATCCTGTCTGAGTGAGTGATGTCACTCTCCACGCTGCCCTTACGCTGTGACAGAACCCAAGACAGAATATCACTGACAGATCTATCTATATAGAGGTGAGGATGAGAGTGCAATCTATCCTGACCAATCCCCTCTCAGAATGACATGGAGAAGGACTGGACAGCGATGTCATAAAACACCAGGAAGCAGATCTTCCCTGAGAGCAAAATAGAACCCAGATTCATGCCCTCGTCCCCGAAGTGTGCACTCATTTACTCCCCTGTCTCTGAAGTGTGCACTCATTCACTCCCCTGTCTCTGAAGTGTGCACTCATTCACTCCCCTGTCTCTGAAGTGTGCACTCATTCACTCCCCTGATGGATCTAAAATAGACTGGATGGGAGGGAATGAGTGGACACTTTTGGTACAAGAGTAAACAGCGGAACACCCAATGAAAGGAACTAAAAGTGTGTGTACCTTCCACTGCAGTGTGAGGGTGCTCTTGGAGCGGTGAGATAGTTTGGGGGGGAAGGGCAGGTCGGGGGGGCAGGTGTGTGTTGTGAACGACCCCGTCTCCGAACACACACCCCTCAAGTTAGAGTTACACACCGCGCTGACTCTGAAACACACACACACAAAACGTCAATAATCACATTTATTAACACAATAGCAAAGAAGTGGTGAAAAAGTGTGTGTGTTCTTACCGTACGTGGTAGTCTGAAGCTGGCCTCAGGTCTTTTAGATGACACTCCAACTCCTCTCCACTACACACACACACACACACACACACACACACACACACAAACACACACACCCACACACAGTCAGGATCAGAGTTAGGTGTGTTTTACCTGCTAGTCAGGATCAGAGATAGGTGTGTTTTATCTGCTAGTCGGAATCAGAGATAGGTGTGTTTTACTTGCTAGTCAGGATCAGAGATAGGTGTGTTTTACCTGCTAGTCAGGATCAGAGATAGGTGTGTTTTACCTGCTAGTCAGGATCAGAGTTAGGTGTGTTTTACCTGCTAGTCAGGATCAGAGTTAGGTGTGTTTTATCTGCTAGTCAGGATCAGAGTTAGATGTGTTTTACCTGCTAGTCAGGATCAGAGTTAGGTGTGTTTTACCTGCTAGTCAGGATCAGAGATAGGTGTGTTTTACCTGCTAGTCAGGATCAGAGTTAGGTGTGTTTTACCTGCTAGTCAGGATCAGAGTTAGGTGTGTTTTAACTGCTAGTCAGGATCAGAGATAGGTGTGTTTTACCTGCTAGTCAGGATCAGAGATAGGTGTGTTTTACCTGCATGGTCAGGATCAGAGTTAGATGTGTTTTACCTGCTCGTCAGGATCAGATATAGGTGTGTTTTACCTGCTAGTCAGGATCAGATTAGGTGTGTTTTACCTGCTAGTCAGGATCAGAGATAGGTGTGTTTTACCTGCTAGTTAGGATCAGAGTTAGGTGTGTTTTACCTGCTAGTCAGGGTCAGAGATAGGTGTGTTTTACCTGCTAGTCAGGTTTAGAGTTAGGCGTGTTTTACGTGCTAGTCGGGATCAGAGTTAGGTGTGTTTTACCTGCTAGTCGGGATCAGAGTTAGGTGTGTTTTACCTGCTAGTCAGGATCAGAGTTAGGTGTGTTTTACCTGCTAGTCAGGATCAGAGATAGGTGTGTTTTACCTGCTAGTCAGGATCAGAGTTAGGTGTGTTTTACCTGCTAGTCAGGATCAGAGTTAGGTGTGTTTTACCTGCTAGTCAGGATCAGAGATAGGTGTGTTTTACCTGCTAGTCAGGATCAGAGATAGGTGTGTTTTACCTGCTAGTCAGGATCAGAGATAGGTGTGTTTTACCTGCTAGTCAGGATCAGAGATAGGTGTGTTTTACCTGCTAGTCAGGATCAGAGATAGGTGTGTTTTACCTGCTAGTCAGGATCAGAGTTAGGTGTGTTTTACCTGCTAGTCAGGATCAGAATTAGGTGTGTATTACCTGCTAGTCAGGATGTTAGTCGGGATCAGAGTTAGGTGTGTTTTACCTGCTAGGCCAGGATCAGAGTTAGGTGTGTTTTAACTGCTAGTCAGGATCAGAGTTAGGTGTGTTTTACCTGCTAGTCAGGATCAGAGTTAGATGTGTTTTACCTGCTAGTCAGGATCAGAGTTAGGTGTGTTTTACCTGCTAGTCAGGATCAGAGTTAGGAGTGTTTTACCTGCTAGTCAGGATCAGAGTTAGGTGTGTTTTACCTGCTAGTCAGGATGTTAGTCGGGATCAGAGTAAGGTGTGTTTTACCTGCTAGTCAGGTTCAGAGTTGGGTGTGTTTTACCTGCTAGTCGGGATCAGAGTTAGGTGTGTTTTACCTGCTAGTCAGGATCAGAGTTAGGTGTGTTTTACCTGCTAGTCAGGATCAGAGTTAGGAGTGTTTTACCTGCTAGTCAGGATCAGAGTTAGGTGTGTTTTACCTGCTAGTCAGGATGTTAGTCGGGATCAGAGTAAGGTGTGTTTTACCTGCTAGTCAGGTTCAGAGTTAGGTGTGTTTTACCTGCTAGTCGGGATCAGAGTTAGGTGTGTTTTACCTGCTAGTCAGGATCAGAGTTAGATGTGTTTTACCTGCTAGTCAGGATCAGAGTTAGGTGTGTTTTACCTGCTAGTCAGGATCAAAGTTAGGTGTGTTTTACCTGCTAGTCAGGATCAGAGTTAGGTGCGTTTTACCTGCTAGTCAGGATCAGAGTTAGGTGTGTTTTACCTGCTAGTCAGGATCAGAGTTAGGTGTGTTTTACCTGCTAGTCAGGATGTTAGTCGGGATCAGAGTTAGGTGTGTTTTACCTGCTAGGCCAGGATCAGAGTTAGGTGTGTTTTACCTGCTAGTCAGGATCAGAGTTAGGTGTGTTTTACCTGCTAGTCAGGATCAGAGTTAGATGTGTTTTACCTGCTAGTCAGGATCAGAGTTAGATGTGTTTTACCTGCTAGTCAGGATCAGAATTAGGTATGTTTTACCTGCTAGTCAGGATCAGAGATAGGTGTGTTTTACCTGCTAGTCAGGATCAGAGTTAGGTGTGTTTTACCTGCTAGTCAGGATCAGATTAGGTGTGTTTTACCTGCTAGTCAGGATCAGAGTTAGGTGTGTTTTACCTGCTAGTCAGGATCAGAGTTAGGTGTGTATTACCTGCTAGTCAGGATGTTAGTCGGGATCAGAGTTAGGTGTGTTTTACCTGCTAGGCCAGGATCAGAGTTAGGTGTGTTTTACCTGCTAGTCAGGATCAGAGTTAGGTGTGTTTTACCTGCTAGTCAGGATCAGAGTTAGGTGTGTATTACCTGCTAGTCAGGATCAGAGTTAGGTGTGTTTTACCTGCTAGTCAGGATCAGAGATAGGTGTGTTTTACCTGCTAGTCAGGATCAGAGTTAGGTGTGTTTTACCTGCTAGTCAGGATCAGAGTTAGGTGTGTTTTACCTGATAGTCAGGATCAGAGATAGGTGTGTTTTACCTGCTAGTCAGGATCAGAGATAGGTGTGTTTTACCTGCTAGTCAGGATCAGAGATAGGTGTGTTTTACCTGCTAGTCAGGATCAGAGATAGGTGTGTTTTACCTGCTAGTCAGGATCAGAGATAGGTGTGTTTTACCTGCTAGTCAGGATCAGAGTTAGGTGTGTTTTACCTGCTAGTCAGGATCAGAGTTAGGTGTGTATTACCTGCTAGTCAGGATGTTAGTCGGGATCAGAGTTAGGTGTGTTTTACCTGCTAGGCCAGGATCAGAGTTAGGTGTGTTTTACCTGCTAGTCAGGATCAGAGTTAGGTGTGTTTTACCTGCTAGTCAGGATCAGAGTTAGATGTGTTTTACCTGCTAGTCAGGATCAGAGTTAGGTGTGTTTTACCTGCTAGTCAGGATCAGAGTTAGGTGTGTTTTACCTGCTAGTCAGGATCAGAGTTAGGTGTGTTTTACCTGCTAGTCAGGATCAGAGTTAGGAGTGTTTTACCTGCTAGTCAGGATCAGAGTTAGGTGTGTTTTACCTGCTAGTCAGGATGTTAGTCGGGATCAGAGTAAGGTGTGTTTTACCTGCTAGTCAGGTTCAGAGTTAGGTGTGTTTTACCTGCTAGTCGGGATCAGAGTTAGGTGTGTTTTACCTGCTAGTCAGGATCAGAGTTAGATGTGTTTTACCTGCTAGTCAGGATCAGAGTTAGGTGTGTTTTACCTGCTAGTCAGGATCAGAGTTAGGTGTGTTTTACCTGCTAGTCAGGATCAGAGTTAGGTGTGTTTTACCTGCTAGTCAGGATGTTAGTCGGGATCAGAGTTAGGTGTGTTTTACCTGCTAGGCCAGGATCAGAGTTAGGTGTGTTTTACCTGCTAGTCAGGATCAGAGTTAGGTGTGTTTTACCTGCTAGTCAGGATCAGAGTTAGATGTGTTTTACCTGCTAGTCAGGATCAGAGTTAGATGTGTTTTACCTGCTAGTCAGGATCAGAATTAGGTATGTTTTACCTGCTAGTCAGGATCAGAGATAGGTGTGTTTTACCTGCTAGTCAGGATCAGAGTTAGGTGTGTTTTACCTGCTAGTCAGGATCAGATTAGGTGTGTTTTACCTGCTAGTCAAGATCAGAGTTAGGTGTGTTTTACCTGCTAGTCAGGATCAGAGTTAGGTGTGTATTACCTGCTAGTCAGGATGTTAGTCGGGATCAGAGTTAGGTGTGTTTTACCTGCTAGGCCAGGATCAGAGTTAGGTGTGTTTTACCTGCTAGTCAGGATCAGAGTTAGGTGTGTTTTACCTGCTAGTCAGGATCAGAGGTAGGTGTGTATTACCTGCTAGTCAGGATGTTAGTCGGGATCAGAGTTAGGTGTGTTTTACCTGCTAGGCCAGGATCAGAGTTAGGTGTGTTTTACCTGCTAGTCAGGATCAGAGTTAGGTGTGTTTTACCTGCTAGTCAGGATCAGAGTTAGATGTGTTTTACCTGCTAGTCAAGATCAGAGTTAGATGTGTTTTACCTGCTAGTCAGGTTCAGAGTTAGGTGTGTTTTACCTGCTAGTCAGGATCAGAGATAGGTGTGTTTTACCTGCTAGTCAGGATCAGAGTTAGGTGTGTTTTACCTGCTAGTCAGGATCAGATTATGTGTGTTTTACCTGCTAGTCAGGATCAGAGTTAGGTGTGTTTTACCTGCTAGTCAGGATCAGAGTTAGATGTGTTTTACCTGCTAGCCAGGTTCAGAGTTAGGTGTGTTTTACCTGCTAGTCAGGATCAGAGATAGGTGTGTTTTACCTGCTAGTCAGGATCAGAGTTAGGTGTGTTTTACCTGCTAGTCAGGATCAGAGTTAAGTGTGTTTTACCTGCTAGTCAGGATCAGAGATAGGTGTGTTTTACCTGCTAGTCAGGATCAGAGTTAGGAGTGTTTTACCTGCTAGTCAGGATAAGAGATAGGTGTGTTTTACCTACTAGTCAGGATCAGAGTTAGGTGTGTTTTACCTGCTAGTCAGGATGTTAGTCGGGATCAGAGTTAGGTGTGTTTTACCTGCTAGTCAGGATCAGAGTTAGGTGTGTTTTACCTGCTAGTCAGGATCAGAGATAGGTGTGTTTTACCTGCTAGTCAGGATCAGAGTTAGGTGTGTTTTAACTGCTTGTCAGGATCAGAGATAGGTGTGTTTTACCTGCTAGTCAGGATCAGAGTGAGGAGTGTTTTACATGCTAGTCAGGATCAGAGTTAGATGTGTTTTACCTGCTAGTCAGGTTCAGAGTTAGGTGTGTTTTACCTGCTAGTCAGGATCAGAGATAGGTGTGTTTTACCTGCTAGTCAGGATCAGAGTTAGGTGTGTTTTACCTGCTAGTCAGGATCAGAGTTAGGTGTGTTTTACCTGCTAGTCAGGATCAGAGTTAGGTGTGTTTTACCTGCTAGTCAGGATCAGAGATAGGTGTGTTTTACCTACTAGTCAGGATCAGAGTTAGGTGTTTTACCTGCTAGCCAGGATCAGAGTTAGGTGTGTTTTACCTGCTAGTCAGGATCAGAGATAGGTGTGTTTTACCTGCTAGTCAGGATCAGAGTTAGGTGTGTTTTACCTGCTAGTCAGGATCAGAGTTAGGTGTGTTTTACCTGCTAGTCGGGATCAGAGTTAGATGTGTTTTACCTGCTAGTCAGGATCAGAGTTAGGTGTGTTTTACCTGCTAGTCAGGATCAGAGTTAGGTGTGTTTTACCTGCTAGTCAGGATCAGAGTTAGGTGTGTTTTACCTGCTAGTCAGGATCAGAGTTAGGTGTGTTTTACCTGCTAGTCAGGATCAGAGATAGGTGTGTTTTACCTGCTAGTCACGATCAGAGTTAGGTGTGTTTTACCTGCTAGTCGGGATCAGAGTTAGATGTGTTTTACCTGCTAGTCAGGATCAGAGTTAGGTGTGTTTTACCTGCTAGTCAGGATCAGAGTTAGGTGTGTTTTAACTGCTAGTCAGGATGTTAGTCGGGATCAGAGTTAGGTGTGTTTTACCTGCTAGGCCAGGATCAGAGATAGGTGTGTTTTACCTGCTAGTCAGGATCAGAATTAGGTATGTTTTACCTGCTAGTCAGGATCAGATTATGTGTGTTTTACCTGCTAGTCAGGATCAGAGTTAGGTGTGTTTTACCTGCTAGTCAGGATCAGAGTTAGGTGTGTTTTACCTGCTAGTCAGGATCAGAGTTAGGTGTGTTTTACCTGCTAGTCAGGATGTTAGTCGGGATCAGAGTTAGGTGTGTTTTACCTGCTAGGCCAGGATCAGAGTTAGGTGTGTTTTACCTGCTAGTCAGGATCAGAGTTAGGTGTGTTTTACCTGCTAGTCAGGATCAGAGTTAGATGTGTTTTACCTGCTAGTCAGGATTAGAGTTAGATGTGTTTTACCTATTAGTCAGGATCAGAATTAGGTATGTTTTACCTGCTAGTCAGGATCAGAGATAGGTGTGTTTTACCTGCTAGTCAGGATCAGAGTTAGGTGTGTTTTACCTGCTAGTCAGGATCAGATTAAGTGTGTTTTACCTGCTAGTCAGGATCAGAGATAGGTGTGTTTTACCTGCTAGTCAGGATCAGAGTTAGGTGTGTTTTACCTGCTAGTCAGGATCAGAGTTAGGTGTGTTTTACCTGCTAGTCGGGATCAGAGTTAGATGTGTTTTACCTGCTAGTCAGGATCAGAGTTAGGTGTGTTTTCCCTGCTAGTCAGGATCAGAGTTAGGTGTGTTTTACCTGCTAGTCAGGATCAGAGTTAGGTGTGTTTTACCTGCTAGTCAGGATCAGAGTTAGGTGTGTTTTACCTGCTAGTCAGGATCAGAGATAGGTGTGTTTTACCTGCTAGTCACGATCAGAGTTAGGTGTGTTTTACCTGCTAGTCAGGATCAGAGTTAGGTGTGTTTTACCTGCTAGTCGGGATCAGAGTTAGATGTGTTTTACCTGCTAGTCAGGATCAGAGTTAGGTGTGTTTTACCTGCTAGTCAGGATCAGAGTTAGGTGTGTTTTAACTGCTAGTCAGGATGTTAGTCGGGATCAGAGTTAGGTGTGTTTTACCTGCTAGGCCAGGATCAGAGATAGGTGTGTTTTACCTGCTAGTCAGGATCAGAATTAGGTATGTTTTACCTGCTAGTCAGGATCAGATTATGTGTGTTTTACCTGCTAGTCAGGATCAGAGTTAGGTGTGTTTTACCTGCTAGTCAGGATCAGAGTTAGGTGTGTTTTACCTGCTAGTCAGGATCAGAGTTAGGTGTGTTTTACCTGCTAGTCAGGATGTTAGTCGGGATCAGAGTTAGGTGTGTTTTACCTGCTAGGCCAGGATCAGAGTTAGGTGTGTTTTACCTGCTAGTCAGGATCAGAGTTAGGTGTGTTTTACCTGCTAGTCAGGATCAGAGTTAGATGTGTTTTACCTGCTAGTCAGGATTAGAGTTAGATGTGTTTTACCTATTAGTCAGGATCAGAATTAGGTATGTTTTACCTGCTAGTCAGGATCAGAGTTAGATGTGTTTTACCTGCTAGCCAGGTTCAGAGTTAGGTGTGTTTTACCTGCTAGTCAGGATCAGAGTTAGGTGTGTTTTACCTGCTAGTCAGGATGTTAGTCGGGATCAGAGTTAGGTGTGTTTTACCTGCTAGGCCAGGATCAGAGTTAGGTGTGTTTTACCTGCTAGTCAGGATCAGAGTTAGGTGTGTTTTACCTGCTAGTCAGGATCAGAGTTAGGTGTGTTTTACCTGCTAGTCAGGATCAGAGTTAGGTGTGTTTTACCTGCTAGTCAGGATCAGATTAAGTGTGTTTTACCTGCTAGTCAGGATCAGAGTTAGGTGTGTTTTACCTGCTAGTCAGGATCAGAGTTAGATGTGTTTTACCTGCTAGCCAGGTTCAGAGTTAGGTGTGTTTTACCTGCTAGTCAGGATCAGAGTTAGGTGTGTTTTACCTGCTAGTCAGGATGTTAGTCGGGATCAGAGTTAGGTGTGTTTTACCTGCTAGTCAGGATCAGAGTTAGGTGTGTTTTACCTGCTAGTCAGGATCAGAGTTAGGTGTGTTTTACCTGCTAGTCAGGATCAGAGTTAGGTGTGTTTTACCTGCTAGTCAGGATCAGAGTTAGGTGTGTTTTACCTGCTAGTCAGGATGTTAGTCGGGATCAGAGTTAGGTGTGTTTTACCTGCTAGGCCAGGATCAGAGTTAGGTGTGTTTTACCTGCTAGTCAGGATCAGAGTTAGGTGTGTTTTACCTGCTAGTCAGGATCAGAGTTAGATGTGTTTTACCTGCTAGTCAGGATCAGAGTTAGATGTGTTTTACCTGCTAGTCAGGATCAGAATTAGGTATGTTTTACCTGCTAGTCAGGATCAGAGTTAGGTGTGTTTTACCTGCTAGTCAGGATGTTAGTCGGGATCAGAGTTAGGTGTGTTTTACCTGCTAGGCCAGGATCAGAGTTAGGTGTGTTTTACCTGCTAGTCAGGATCAGAGTTAGGTGTGTTTTACCTGCTAGTCAGGATCAGAGTTAGGTGTGTTTTACCTGCTAGTCAGGATCAGAGTTAGGTGTGTTTTACCTGCTAGTCAGGATCAGATTAAGTGTGTTTTACCTGCTAGTCAGGATCAGAGTTAGGTGTGTTTTACCTGCTAGTCAGGATCAGAGTTAGATGTGTTTTACCTGCTAGCCAGGTTCAGAGTTAGGTGTGTTTTACCTGCTAGTCAGGATCAGAGTTAGGTGTGTTTTACCTGCTAGTCAGGATGTTAGTCGGGATCAGAGTTAGGTGTGTTTTACCTGCTAGTCAGGATCAGAGTTAGGTGTGTTTTACCTGCTAGTCAGGATCAGAGTTAGGTGTGTTTTACCTGCTAGTCAGGATCAGAGTTAGGTGTGTTTTACCTGCTAGTCAGGATCAGAGTTAGGTGTGTTTTACCTGCTAGTCAGGATGTTAGTCGGGATCAGAGTTAGGTGTGTTTTACCTGCTAGGCCAGGATCAGAGTTAGGTGTGTTTTACCTGCTAGTCAGGATCAGAGTTAGGTGTGTTTTACCTGCTAGTCAGGATCAGAGTTAGATGTGTTTTACCTGCTAGTCAGGATCAGAGTTAGATGTGTTTTACCTGCTAGTCAGGATCAGAATTAGGTATGTTTTACCTGCTAGTGAGGATCAGAGATAGGTGTGTTTTACCTGCTAGTCAGGATCAGAGTTAGGTGTGTTTTACCTGCTAGTCAGGATCAGATTAAGTGTGTTTTACCTGCTAGTCAGGATCAGAGTTAGGTGTGTTTTACCTGCTAGTCAGGATCAGAGTTAGATGTGTTTTACCTGCTAGCCAGGTTCAGAGTTAGGTGTGTTTTACCTGCTAGTCAGGATCAGAGATAGGTGTGTTTTACCTGCTAGTCAGGATCAGAGTTAGGTGTGTTTTACCTGCTAGTCAGGATGTTAGTCGGGATCAGAGTTAGGTGTGTTTTACCTGCTAGGCCAGGATCAGAGTTAGGTGTGTTTTACCTGCTAGTCAGGATCAGAGTTAGGTGTGTTTTACCTGCTAGTCAGGATCAGAGTTAGATGTGTTTTACCTGCTAATCAGGATCAGAGTTAGATGTGTTTTACCTGCTAGTCAGGATCAGAATTAGGTATGTTTTACCTGCTAGTCAGGATCAGAGATAGGTGTGTTTTACCTGCTAGTCAGGATCAGAGTTAGGTGTGTTTTACCTGCTAGTCACGATCAGATTAAGTGTGTTTTACCTGCTAGTCAGGATCAGAGTTAGGTGTGTTTTACCTGCTAGTCAGGATCAGAGTTAGATGTGTTTTACCTGCTAGCCAGGTTCAGAGTTAGGTGTGTTTTACCTGCTAGTCAGGATCAGAGATAGGTGTGTTTTACCTGCTAGTCAGGATCAGAGTTAGGAGTGTTTTACCTGCTAGTCAGGATCAGAGTTAGGTGTGTTTTACCTGCTAGTCAGGATCAGAGATAGGTGTGTTTTACCTACTAGTCAGGATCAGAGTTAGGTGTTTTACCTGCTAGCCAGGATCAGAGTTAGGTGTGTTTTACCTGCTAGTCACGATCAGAGTTAGGTGTGTTTTACCTGCTAGTCTGGATCAGAGATAGGTGTGTTTTACCTGCTAGTCAGGATCCGAGTTAGGTGTGTGTTATCTGCTAGTCAGGATCAGAGATAGGTGTGTTTTACCTGCTAGTCAGGATCAGAGTTAGGTGTGTTTTACCTGCTAGTCAGGATCAGAGTTAGGTGTGTTTTACCTGCTAGTCGGGATCAGAGTTAGATGTGTTTTACCTGCTAGTCAGGATCAGAGTTAGGTGTGTTTTACCTGCTAGTCAGGATCAGATTAAGTGTGTTTTACCTGCTAGTCAGGATCAGAGTTAGGTGTGTTTTACCTGCTAGTCAGGATCAGAGTTAGATGTGTTTTACCTGCTAGCCAGGTTCAGAGTTAGGTGTGTTTTACCTGCTAGTCAGGATCAGAGATAGGTGTGTTTTACCTGCTAGTCAGGATCAGAGTTAGGAGTGTTTTACCTGCTAGTCAGGATCAGAGTTAGGTGTGTTTTACCTGCTAGTCAGGATCAGAGATAGGTGTGTTTTACCTACTAGTCAGGATCAGAGTTAGGTGTTTTACCTGCTAGCCAGGATCAGAGTTAGGTGTGTTTTACCTGCTAGTCACGATCAGAGTTAGGTGTGTTTTACCTGCTAGTCTGGATCAGAGATAGGTGTGTTTTACCTGCTAGTCAGGATCCGAGTTAGGTGTGTGTTATCTGCTAGTCAGGATCAGAGATAGGTGTGTTTTACCTGCTAGTCAGGATCAGAGTTAGGTGTGTTTTACCTGCTAGTCAGGATCAGAGTTAGGTGTGTTTTACCTGCTAGTCGGGATCAGAGTTAGATGTGTTTTACCTGCTAGTCAGGATCAGAGTTAGGTGTGTTTTACCTGCTAGTCAGGATCAGAGTTAGGTGTGTTTTGCCTGCTAGTCGGGATCAGAGTTAGATGTGTTTTACCTGCTAGTCAGGATCAGAGTTAGGTGTGTTTTACCTGCTAGTCAGGATCAGAGTTAGGTGTGTTTTACCTGCTAGTCAGGATCAGAGTTAGGTGTGTTTTACCTGCTAGTCAGGATCAGAGTTAGGTGTGTTTTACCTGCTAGTCAGGATCAGAGATAGGTGTGTTTTACCTGCTAGTCACGATCAGAGTTAGGTGTGTTTTACCTGCTAGTCAGGATCAGAGATAGGTGTGTTTTACCTGCTAGTAAGGATCAGAGTTAGGTGTGTTTTACCTGCTTGTCAGGATCAGAGATAGGTGTGTTTTACCTGCTAGTCAGGATCAGAGTTAGGAGTGTTTTACCTGCTAGTCAGGATCAGAGTTAGGTGTGTTTTACCTGCTAGTCAGGATCAGAGTTAGGTGTGTTTTACCTGCTAGTCAGGATCAGAGTTAGGAGTGTTTTACCTGCTAGTCAGGATCAGAGTTAGGTGTGTTTTACCTGCTAGTCAGGATCAGAGTTAGGTGTGTTTTACCTGCTAGTCAGGATCAGAGTTAGGTGTGTTTTACCTGCTAGTCAGGATCAGAGATAGGTGTGTTTTACCTGCTAGTCAGGATCAGAGTTAGGAGTGTTTTACCTGCTAGTCAGGATCAGAGTTAGGTGTGTTTTACCTGCTAGTCAGGATCAGAGATAGGTGTGTTTTACCTACTAGTCAGGATCAGAGTTAGGTGTTTTACCTGCTAGCCAGGATCAGAGTTAGGTGTGTTTTACCTGCTAGTCACGATCAGAGTTAGGTGTGTTTTACCTGCTAGTCTGGATCAGAGATAGATGTGTTTTACCTGCTAGTCAGGATCCGAGTTAGGTGTGTGTTATCTGCTAGTCAGGATCAGAGATAGGTGTGTTTTACCTGCTAGTCAGGATCAGAGTTAGGTGTGTTTTACCTGCTAGTCAGGATCAGAGTTAGGTGTGTTTTACCTGCTAGTCGGGATCAGAGTTAGATGTGTTTTACCTGCTAGTCAGGATCAGAGTTAGGTGTGTTTTACCTGCTAGTCAGGATCAGAGTTAGGTGTGTTTTACCTGCTAGTCAGGATCAGAGTTAGGTGTGTTTTACCTGCTAGTCAGGATCAGAGTTAGGTATGTTTTACCTGCTAGTCAGGATCAGAGATAGGTGTGTTTTACCTGCTAGTCACGATCAGAGTTAGGTGTGTTTTACCTGCTAGTCAGGATCAGAGATAGGTGTGTTTTACCTGCTAGTCAGGATCAGAGTTAGGTGTGTTTTACCTGCTAGTCAGGATCAGAGTTAGGTGTGTTTTACCTGCTAGTCGGGATCAGAGTTAGATGTGTTTTACCTGCTAGTCAGGATCAGATTAAGTGTGTTTTACCTGCTAGTCAGGATCAGAGTTAGGTGTGTTTTACCTGCTAGTCAGGATCAGAGTTAGATGTGTTTTACCTGCTAGCCAGGTTCAGAGTTAGGTGTGTTTTACCTGCTAGTCAGGATCAGAGTTAGGTGTGTTTTACCTGCTAGTCAGGATGTTAGTCGGGATCAGAGTTAGGTGTGTTTTACCTGCTAGGCCAGGATCAGAGTTAGGTGTGTTTTACCTGCTAGTCAGGATCAGAGTTAGGTGTGTTTTACCTGCTAGTCAGGATCAGAGTTAGGTGTGTTTTACCTGCTAGTCAGGATCAGAGTTAGGTGTGTTTTACCTGCTAGTCAGGATCAGAGTTAGGTGTGTTTTACCTGCTAGTCAGGATGTTAGTCGGGATCAGAGTTAGGTGTGTTTTACCTGCTAGGCCAGGATCAGAGTTAGGTGTGTTTTACCTGCTAGTCAGGATCAGAGTTAGGTGTGTTTTACCTGCTAGTCAGGATCAGAGTTAGATGTGTTTTACCTGCTAGTCAGGATCAGAGTTAGATGTGTTTTACCTGCTAGTCAGGATCAGAATTAGGTATGTTTTACCTGCTAGTCAGGATCAGAGATAGGTGTGTTTTACCTGCTAGTCAGGATCAGAGTTAGGTGTGTTTTACCTGCTAGTCAGGATCAGATTAAGTGTGTTTTACCTGCTAGTCAGGATCAGAGTTAGGTGTGTTTTACCTGCTAGTCAGGATCAGAGTTAGATGTGTTTTACCTGCTAGCCAGGTTCAGAGTTAGGTGTGTTTTACCTGCTAGTCAGGATCAGAGATAGGTGTTTTACCTGCTAGTCAGGATCAGAGTTAGGTGTGTTTTACCTGCTTGTCAGGATCAGAGATAGGTGTGTTTTACCTGCTAGTCAGGATCAGAGTTAGGAGTGTTTTACCTGCTAGTCAGGATCAGAGTTAGGTGTGTTTTACCTGCTAGTCAGGATCAGAGTTAGGTGTGTTTTATCTGCTAGTCAGGATCGGAGTTAGATGTGTTTTACCTGCTAGTCAGGTTCAGAGTTAGGTGTGTTTTACCTGCTAGTCAGGATCAGAGATAGGTGTGTTTTACCTGCTAGTCAGGATCAGAGTTAGGTGTGTTTTACCTGCTAGTCAGGATCAGAGATAGGTGTGTTTTACCTGCTAGTCAGGATCAGAGTTAGGAGTGTTTTACCTGCTAGTCAGGATCAGAGTTAGGTGTGTTTTACCTGCTAGTCAGGATCAGAGATAGGTGTGTTTTACCTACTAGTCAGGATCAGAGTTAGGTGTTTTACCTGCTAGCAAGGATCAGAGTTAGGTGTGTTTTACCTGCTAGTCACGATCAGAGTTAGGTGTGTTTTACCTGCTAGTCTGGATCAGAGATAGGTGTGTTTTACCTGCTAGTCAGGATCCGAGTTAGGTGTGTGTTATCTGCTAGTCAGGATCAGAGATAGGTGTGTTTTACCTGCTAGTCAGGATCAGAGTTAGGTGTGTTTTACCTGCTAGTCAGGATCAGAGTTAGGTGTGTTTTACCTGCTAGTCGGGATCAGAGTTAGATGTGTTTTACCTGCTAGTCAGGATCAGAGTTAGGTGTGTTTTACCTGCTAGTCAGGATCAGAGTTAGGTGTGTTTTACCTGCTAGTCAGGATCAGAGTTAGGTGTGTTTTACCTGCTAGTCAGGATCAGAGTTAGGTGTGTTTTACCTGCTAGTCAGGATCAGAGATAGGTGTGTTTTACCTGCTAGTCACGATCAGAGTTAGGTGTGTTTTACCTGCTAGTCAGGATCAGAGATAGGTGTGTTTTACCTGCTAGTCAGGATCAGAGTTAGGTGTGTTTTACCTGCTAGTCAGGATCAGAGTTAGGTGTGTTTTACCTGCTAGTCGGGATCAGAGTTAGATGTGTTTTACCTGCTAGTCAGGATCAGAGTTAGGTGTGTTTTACCTGCTAGTCAGGATCAGAGTTAGGTGTGTTTTACCTGCTAGTCAGGATCAGAGTTAGGTGTGTTTTACCTGCTAGTCAGGATCAGAGTTAGGTGTGTTTTAACTGCTAGTCAGGATGTTAGTCGGGATCAGAGTTAGGTGTGTTTTACCTGCTAGGCCAGGATCAGAGTTAGGTGTGTTTTACCTGCTAGTCAGGATCAGAGTTAGGTGTGTTTTACCTGCTAGTCAGGATCAGAGTTAGATGTGTTTTACCTGCTAGTCAGGATCAGAGTTAGGTGTGTTTTACCTGCTAGTCAGGTTCAGAGTTAGGTGTTTTACCTGCTAGTCAGGATCAGAGATAGGTGTGTTTTACCTGCATGGTCAGGATCAGAGTTAGGTATGTTTTACCTGCTAGTCAGGATCAGAGATAGGTGTGTTTTACCTGCTAGTCACGATCAGAGTTAGGTGTGTTTTACCTGCTAGTCAGGATCAGAGATAGGTGTGTTTTACCTGCTAGTCAGGATCAGAGTTAGGTGTGTTTTACCTGCTAGTCAGGATCAGAGTTAGGTGTGTTTTACCTGCTAGTCGGGATCAGAGTTAGATGTGTTTTACCTGCTAGTCAGGATCAGAGTTAGGTGTGTTTTACCTGCTAGTCAGGATCAGAGTTAGGTGTGTTTTACCTGCTAGTCAGGATCAGAGTTAGGTGTGTTTTACCTGCTAGTCAGGATCAGAGTTAGGTGTGTTTTACCTGCTAGTCAGGATGTTAGTCGGGATCAGAGTTAGGTGTGTTTTACCTGCTAGGCCAGGATCAGAGTTAGGTGTGTTTTACCTGCTAGTCAGGATCAGAGTTAGGTGTGTTTTACCTGCTAGTCAGGATCAGAGTTAGATGTGTTTTACCTGCTAGTCAGGATCAGAGTTAGATGTGTTTTACCTGCTAGTCAGGTTCAGAGTTAGGTGTGTTTTACCTGCTAGTCAGGATCAGAGATAGGTGTGTTTTACCTGCTAGTCAGGATCAGAATTAGGTATGTTTTACCTGCTAGTCAGGATAAGAGACAGGTGTGTTTTACCTGCTAGTCAGGATCAGAGTTAGGTGTGTTTTACCTGCTAGTCAGGATCAGATTAGGTGTGTTTTACCTGCTAGTCAGGATCAGAGTTAGGTGTGTTTTACCTGCTAGTCAGGATCAGAGTTAGATGTGTTTTACCTGCTAGCCAGGTTCAGAGTTAGGTGTGTTTTACCTGCTAGTCAGGATCAGAGATAGGTGTGTTTTACCTGCTAGTCAGGATCAGAGTTAGGAGTGTTTTACCTGCTAGTCAGGATCAGAGTTAGGTGTGTTTTACCTGCTAGTCAGGATCAGAGTTAGGTGTGTTTTACCTGCTAGTCAGGATCAGAGATAGGTGTGTTTTACCTGCTAGTCAGGATCAGAGATAGGTGTGTTTTACCTGCTAGTCAGGATCAGAGTTAGGAGTGTTTTACCTGCTAGTCAGGATCAGAGTTAGGTGTGTTTTACCTGCTAATCAGGATCAGAGATAGGTGTGTTTTACCTACTAGTCAGGATCAGAGTTAGGTGTTTTACCTGCTAGCCAGGATCAGTTAGGTGTGTTTTACCTGCTAGTCACGATCAGAGTTAGGTGTGTTTTACCTGCTAGTCAGGATCAGAGATAGGTGTGTTTTACCTGCTAGTCAGGATCAGAGTTAGGTGTGTTTTACCTGCTAGTCAGGATCAGAGATAGGTGTGTTTTACCTGCTAGTCAGGATCAGAGATAGGTGTGTTTTACCTACTAGTTAGGATCAGAGTTAGGTGTGTTTTACCTGCTAGTCAGGATCAGAGATAGGTGTGTTTTACCTACTAGTCAGGATCAGAGTTAGGTGTTTTACCTGCTAGCCAGGATCAGAGTTAGGTGTGTTTTACCTGCTAGTCACGATCAGAGTTAGGTGTGTTTTACCTGCTAGTCAGGATCAGAGATAGGTGTGTTTTACCTGCTAGTCAGGATCAGAGTTAGGTGTGTTTTACCTGCTAGTCAGGATCAGAGATAGGTGTGTTTTACCTGCTAGTCAGGATCAGAGTTAGGTGTGTTTTACCTGCTAGTCAGGATCAGAGTTAGGTGTGTTTTACCTGCTAGTCGGGATCAGAGTTAGATGTGTTTTACCTGCTAGTCAGGATCAGAGTTAGGTGTGTTTTACCTGCTAGTCAGGATCAGAGTTAGGTGTGTTTTACCTGCTAGTCAGGATCAGAGTTAGGTGTGTTTTACCTGCTAGTCAGGATCAGAGTTAGGTGTGTTTTACCTGCTAGTCAGGATCAGAGATAGGTGTGTTTTACCTGCTAGTCACGATCAGAGTTAGGTGTGTTTTACCTGCTAGTCAGGATCAGAGATAGGTGTGTTTTACCTGCTAGTCAGGATCAGAGTTAGGTGTGTTTTACCTGCTAGTCAGGATCAGAGTTAGGTGTGTTTTACCTGCTAGTCGGCATCAGAGTTAGATGTGTTTTACCTGCTAGTCAGGATCAGAGTTAGGTGTGTTTTACCTGCTAGTCAGGATCAGAGTTAGGTGTGTTTTACCTGCTAGTCAGGATCAGAGTTAGGTGTGTTTTACCTGCTAGTCTGGATGTTAGTCGGGATCAGAGTTAGGTGTGTTTTACCTGCTAGGCCAGGATCAGAGTTAGGTGTGTTTTACCTGCTAGTCAGGATCAGAGTTAGGTGTGTTTTACCTGCTAGTCAGGATCAGAGTTAGATGTGTTTTACCTGCTAGTCAGGATCAGAGTTAGATGTGTTTTACCTGCTAGTCAGGTTCAGAGTTAGGTGTGTTTTACCTGCTAGTCAGGATCAGAGATAGGTGTGTTTTACCTGCTAGTCAGGATCAGAATTAGGTATGTTTTACCTGCTAGTCAGGATCAGAGATACGTGTGTTTTACCTGCTAGTCAGGATCAGAGTTAGGTGTGTTTTACCTGCTAGTCAGGATCAGAGATAGGTGTGTTTTACCTGCTAGTCAGGATCAGAGTTAGGTGTGTTTTACCTGCTAGTCAGGATCAGAGTTAGATGTGTTTTACCTGCTAGCCAGGTTCAGAGTTAGGAGTGTTTTACCTGCTAGTCAGGATCAGGGTTAGGTGTGTTTTACCTGCTAGTCAGGATCAGAGATAGGTGTGTTTTACCTACTAGTCAGGATCAGAGTTAGGTGTTTTACCTGCTAGCCAGGATCAGAGTTAGGTGTGTTTTACCTGCTAGTCACGATCAGAGTTAGGTGTGTTTTACCTGCTAGTCAGGATCAGAGATAGGTGTGTTTTACCTGCTAGTCACGATCAGAGTTAGGTGTGTTTTACCTGCTAGTCAGGATCAGAGATAGGTGTGTTTTACCTGCTAGTCAGGATCAGAGATAGGTGTGTTTTACCTGCTAGTCAGGATCAGAGATAGGTGTGTTTTACCTGCTAGTCAGGATCAGAGATAGGTGTGTTTTACCTGCTAGTCGGGATCAGAGTTAGGTGTGTTTTACCTGCTAGTCAGAATCAGAGTTAGGTGTGTTTTACCTGCTATTCAGGATCAGTGTTAGGTGTGTTTTACCTGCTAGTCAGGATCAGAGTTAGGTGTGTTTTACCTGCTAGTCAGGATCAGAGTTAGGTGTGTTTTACCTGCTAGTCAGGATCAGAGATAGGTGTGTTTTACCTGCTAGTCACGATCAGAGTTAGGTGTGTTTTACCTGCTAGTCAGGATCAGAGATAGGTGTGTTTTACCTGCTAGTCAGGATCAGAGTTAGGTGTGTTTTACCTGCTAGTCAGGATCAGAGTTAGGTGTGTTTTACCTGCTAGTCGGCATCAGAGTTAGATGTGTTTTACCTGCTAGTCAGGATCAGAGTTAGGTGTGTTTTACCTGCTAGTCAGGATCAGAGATAGGTGTGTTTTACCTACTAGTCAGGATCAGAGTTAGGTGTTTTACCTGCTAGCCAGGATCAGTTAGGTGTGTTTTACCTGCTAGTCACGATCAGAGTTAGGTGTGTTTTACCTGCTAGTCAGGATCAGAGATAGGTGTGTTTTACCTGCTAGTCAGGATCAGAGATAGGTGTGTTTTACCTGCTAGTCAGGATCAGAGATAGGTGTGTTTTACCTGCTAGTCAGGATCAGAGATAGGTGTGTTTTACCTACTAGTTAGGATCAGAGTTAGGTGTGTTTTACCTGCTAGTCAGGATCAGAGATAGGTGTGTTTTACCTACTAGTCAGGATCAGAGTTAGGTGTTTTACCTGCTAGCCAGGATCAGAGTTAGGTGTGTTTTACCTGCTAGTCACGATCAGAGTTAGGTGTGTTTTACCTGCTAGTCAGGATCAGAGATAGGTGTGTTTTACCTGCTAGTCAGGATCAGAGTTAGGTGTGTTTTACCTGCTAGTCAGGATCAGAGATAGGTGTGTTTTACCTGCTAGTCAGGATCAGAGTTAGGTGTGTTTTACCTGCTAGTCAGGATCAGAGTTAGGTGTGTTTTACCTGCTAGTCGGGATCAGAGTTAGATGTGTTTTACCTGCTAGTCAGGATCAGAGTTAGGTGTGTTTTACCTGCTAGTCAGGATCAGAGTTAGGTGTGTTTTACCTGCTAGTCAGGGTCAGAGTTAGGTGTGTTTTACCTGCTAGTCAGGATCAGAAATAGGTGTGTTTTACCTGCTAGTCACGATCAGAGTTAGGTGTGTTTTACCTGCTAGTCAGGATCAGAGATAGGTGTGTTTTACCTGCTAGTCAGGATCAGAGTTAGGTGTGTTTTACCTGCTAGTCAGGATCAGAGTTAGGTGTGTTTTACCTGCTAGTCGGCATCAGAGTTAGATGTGTTTTACCTGCTAGTCAGGATCAGAGTTAGGTGTGTTTTACCTGCTAGTCAGGATCAGAGTTAGGTGTGTTTTACCTGCTAGTCAGGATCAGAGTTAGGTGTGTTTTACCTGCTAGTCAGGATCAGAGTTAGGTGTGTTTTACCTGCTAGTCTGGATGTTAGTCGGGATCAGAGTTAGGTGTGTTTTACCTGCTAGGCCAGGATCAGAGTTAGGTGTGTTTTACCTGCTAGTCAGGATCAGAGTTAGGTGTGTTTTACCTGCTAGTCAGGATCAGAGTTAGATGTGTTTTACCTGCTAGTCAGGATCAGAGTTAGATGTGTTTTACCTGCTAGTCAGGTTCAGAGTTAGGTGTGTTTTACCTGCTAGTCAGGATCAGAGATAGGTGTGTTTTACCTGCTAGTCAGGATCAGAATTAGGTATGTTTTACCTGCTAGTCAGGATCAGAGATACGTGTGTTTTACCTGCTAGTCAGGATCAGAGTTAGGTGTGTTTTACCTGCTAGTCAGGATCAGAGATAGGTGTGTTTTACCTGCTAGTCAGGATCAGAGTTAGGTGTGTTTTACCTGCTAGTCAGGATCAGAGTTAGATGTGTTTTACCTGCTAGCCAGGTTCAGAGTTAGGAGTGTTTTACCTGCTAGTCAGGATCAGGGTTAGGTGTGTTTTACCTGCTAGTCAGGATCAGAGATAGGTGTGTTTTACCTACTAGTCAGGATCAGAGTTAGGTGTTTTACCTGCTAGCCAGGATCAGAGTTAGGTGTGTTTTACCTGCTAGTCACGATCAGAGTTAGGTGTGTTTTACCTGCTAGTCAGGATCAGAGATAGGTGTGTTTTACCTGCTAGTCACGATCAGAGTTAGGTGTGTTTTACCTGCTAGTCAGGATCAGAGATAGGTGTGTTTTACCTGCTAGTCAGGATCAGAGATAGGTGTGTTTTACCTGCTAGTCAGGATCAGAGATAGGTGTGTTTTACCTGCTAGTCAGGATCAGAGATAGGTGTGTTTTACCTGCTAGTCGGGATCAGAGTTAGGTGTGTTTTACCTGCTAGTCAGAATCAGAGTTAGGTGTGTTTTACCTGCTAGTCAGGATCAGTGTTAGGTGTGTTTTACCTGCTAGTTAGGATCAGAGATAGGTGTGTATTACCTGCTAGTTAGGATCAGAGATAGGTGTGTTTTACCTGCTAGTCAGGATCAGTGTTAGGTGTGTTTTACCTGCTAGTTAGGAACAGAGATAGGTGTGTATTACCTGCTAGTTAGGATCAGAGATAGGTGTGTTTTACCTGCTAGTCAGGATCAGAGATAGGTGTGTTTTACCTGCTAGTTAGGATCAGAGATAGGTGTGTTTTACCTGCTAGTCAGGATCAGAGATAGGTGTGTTTTACCTGCTAGTCAGGATCAGAGATAGGTGTGTTTTACCTGCTAGTCAGGATCAGAGATAGGTGTGTTTTACCTGCTAGTTAGGATCAGAGATAGGTGTGTTTTACCTGCTAGTCAGGATCAGTGTTAGGTGTGTTTTACCTGCTAGTTAGGAACAGAGATAGGTGTGTATTACCTGCTAGTTAGGATCAGAGATAGGTGTGTTTTACCTGCTAGTCAGGATCAGAGATAGGTGTGTTTTACCTGCTAGTTAGGATCAGAGATAGGTGTGTTTTACCTGCTAGTCAGGATCAGAGATAGGTGTGTTTTACCTGCTAGTCAGGATCAGAGATAGGTGTGTTTTACCTGCTAGTCAGGATCAGAGATAGGTGTGTTTTACCTGCTAGTTAGGATCAGAGATAGGTGTGTTTTACCTGTATATAAGTCTGTATTTGCCGTCCCGTCCCTTGTCGGACAGAGAGACCTCGTAGGTGAGAGACTGGCTGTTGCTGAACCGGTTCACCAGCCCGACCGGGGGAGCCCAGGACAACCTAGCACCCCGCGCGTGCACGTTGGACACCTGGAACACCACACACACATTAGATAACACACACACACAAAGTTCCTATCAGTTTATGTTCCAGTTCATCCCCGTTAGGGATGCTGGGTCGGTGAAATGACAGTCTGAGTAGAAGAAACATTTACCCATACCCTTTCTGCCCTGGGGACAAACCACATCCACTGAATACCCTTTCTGCCCTGGGGACAAACCACATCCACTGAATACCCTTTCTGCCCTGGGGACAAACCACATCCACTGAATACCCTTTCTGCCCTGGGGACAAACCACATCCACTGAATACCCTGTCTGCCCTGGGGACAAACCACATCCACTGAATACCCTTTCTGCCCTGGGGACAAACCACATCCACTGAATACCCTTTCTACCCTGGGGACAAACCACATCCACTGAATACCTTGTCTGCCCTGGGGACAAACCACATCCACTGAATACCCTGTCTGCCCTGGGGACAAACCACATCCACTGAATACCCTTTCTGCCCTGGGGACAAACCACATCCACTGAATACCCTTTCTGCCCTGGGGACAAACCACATTCACTGAATACCCTTTCTGCCCTGGGGACAAACCACATCCACTGAATACCCTGTCTGCCCTGGGGACAAACCACATCCACTGAATACCCTGTCTGCCCTGGGGACAAACCACATCCACTGAATACCCTGTCTGCCCTGGGGACAAACCACATCGACTGAATACCCAATCTGCCCTGGGGACAAACCACATCCACTGAATACCCTGTCTGCCCTGGGGACAAACCACATCCCAGAGACACACACTGAAGACTGTCTCATATGACCTCTCCCTCTAGAAGCCAAGCTGACAGTCTCTCTCTCTCTCTCATACTTCTAGTGTGTTCCTTATGAATACTGTACAGAAGATCCATTAGAGTCCTGTGTAGGGTTGCAAAGGGAGGGAAACTTTTATGGGTTACTGGATTTGATGTAATCTATCACAAGACATCTAGTGGCCATTTTGGGTACCTCTGCCCCTCTATGTAAAATATATGAAATAATTCATTAAGATGATTTTAAAATTAAAAAAATAGAATGACAAAGCTGTGAAACATTATCCTAAATATAAACAATGAACTTATTGAATACCATTGGTGTTTAATATGAGGGTTTCAGCATGAAATAACCTTTTATATTTGTTAACACACTTTCATTTATTTTCTGTTAAAATGTGTTTTTGTCAATGTTTTTGCATTAAACTGATGGCAGTTGTGAACACGGTCAATAGTTGGAAGAGTTGCAGAGGTAGTAGAAAATAATGCCAATGTTGATTAGATGCTTTTTTAAATTAATTAAGCTATTTTCTCTTGAACGAAATGGTCTATCCACTAGAAACTCATGGATCATTTTTTACATTTTTTTATTACACCTTTATTTAACCAGGTAGGCTAGTTGAGAACAAGTTCTCATTTGCAACTGCGACCTGGCCAAAGATAAAGCATAACAGTGTGAACAGACAACACAAAGTTACACATGGAGTAAGTAAACAATTAACAAGTCAATAACACAGTAAAAAAAAATAGAGAGTTTATATACATTGTGTGCAAAAGGCATGAGGAGGTAGGCGAATAATTACAGTTTTGCAGGTTAATAACACTGGAGTGATAAATGATCAGATGGTAATGTACAGGTAGAGATATTGGTGTGCAAAAGAGCAGAAAAGTAAATAAATAAAAACAGTATGGGGATGAGGTAGATAAAAATGGGTGGGCTATTTAACGATAGACTATGTACAGCTGCAGCGATCGGTTAACTGCTCAGATAGCAGATGTTTGAAGTTGGTGAGGGAGATAAAAGTCTCCAACTTCAGCGATTTTTGTAATTCGTTCCAGTCACAGGCAGCAGAGAACTGGAACGAAAGGCGGCCGAATGAGGTGTTGGCTTTAGGGATGATCAGTGAGATATACCTGCTGGAGCGCGTGTTACGGGTGGGTGTTGCCATCGTGACCAGTGAACTGAGATAAGGCGGAGCTTTACCTCGCATGGACTTGTAGATGACCTGGAGCCAGTGGGTCTGGCGACGAATATGTAGCGAGGGCCAGCCGACTAGAGCATACAGGTCGCAGTGGTGGGTGGTATAAGGTGCTTTAGTAACAAAACGGATGGCACTGTGATAAACTGCATCCAGTTTGCTGAGTAGAGTGTTGGAAGCAATTTTGTAGATGACATCGCCGAAGTCGAGGATCGGTAGGATAGTCAGTTTTACTAGGGTAAGTTTGGCGGCGTGAGTGAAGGAGGCTTTGTTGCGGAATAGAAAGCCGATTCTTGATTTGATTTTCGATTGGAGATGTTTGATATGAGTCTGGAAGGAGAGTTTGCAGTCTAGCCAGACACCTAGGTACTTATAGATGTCCACATATTCAAGGTCGGAACCATCCAGGGTGGTGATGCTAGTCGGGCGTGCGGGTGCAGGCAGCGAACGGTTGAAAAGCATGCATTTGGTTTTACTAGCGTTTAAGAGCAGTTGGAGGCCACGGAAGGAGTGTTGTATGGCATTGAAGCTCGTTTGGAGGTTAGATAGCACATAATACAAATATAACAAATGAATACTATATATATATTTTTTTTTAAGTTATTCAAGTATAAATGACCAAAGTTTCGATAGATTGCCATAGATGTTCTGTTAATTACCAAAATTACTGAAGATTCTGGTAACTTTGGTAAATTACCGGTAGTGTTGTGGCCCTAGTTTTGTGTGATGAGGTGGTACAATACTGCCCCTGTGTGGTCAGGTTGGGGACTGCAGGTGTTCTGGGCTCCAAAGGACATACTGCTCTGGGAGCCTTTAGGTACAGATGTCTTTGTCTGCGAGTGTGTGTGTGAGTGTGTGTCTGCGTGTGGGTATGTGTGTGTGACTGACCTGTGGTTTGTCGATGGCGGAGAGCACTTCCTGAACTCTCTTTGCCTCCGAGTCGTGATCTGAGGTGAGAGAACAGAAACAACATTACCACCAACTAGTGTGTTTCTGTCCTTGTGTGAGAGGGTGTTATTACAGCTAAGCACCACCAGAGGGCAGGCTGAGCTGTGTCATATACAGTAGGTACAGTATGTACAGACCCCAACCTTGATTACTGCCTAGGTCTGCCCTCTGTTCTGTTGTCTGCTCATAAAACAGGGTTCCAGTAACACACACACACACACACACACACACACACACACACACACACACACACACACACACACACACACACACACACACACACACACACACACACACACACACACACACACACACACACGTCCAGTGGCAGAGCATGTCTAGGGGTGATTTAGGAGTGGGTCGGGGTTAGCGCTGGGGTGTGTGTGTGTGTGTGTTTAATGGAAGTTTTTCCCCAGAGTGTGTGTGTGTGTGTGTGTGTGTGTGTGTGTGTGTGTAATCCCTATACCAGAATTGCTTCAGACAGGAGCAGAGCTGCTTTCTCCATCAGAGCAGAGTTCACTAAATCACCCAGAAATGGTTTGTGTTTCAGAGAGAAAGGGAGAGAGAGAGTCAGTAGCATCAGGTTAAATCTCTCCTGACCACATCTCCTGTCTCTGTTTGTCTGGATGTGTTTGTTTGATTACAGAGGACAGAGACAAAGAACGACAGAGCAACAGAGGACCAGAGGAAGAGA
Source organism: Oncorhynchus mykiss (assembly GCF_057628025.1). NCBI lineage: Eukaryota > Metazoa > Chordata > Actinopteri > Salmoniformes > Salmonidae > Oncorhynchus > Oncorhynchus mykiss. The sequence goes on along the minus strand of NC_143028.1, from coordinate 10,640,416 downwards.
GGGATGGTGAGGGGGAAGGGAGAAGAGACAGTGGTCTGAGCCAAAGCTGAGTAAGACTTGGAAAGAGTGGGACTTGGGACACTGAGTAAGAGTGGGACTTGGGACCCTGAGTAAGAGTGGGACTTGGGACCCTGAGTAAGAGTGGGACTTGGAAAAAGAAAGATAGAAAGAAAGAGGAGAGAGGAAACACACATGCAGAGGAGAGAAGGAGAGGAGAGAAGGAGAGGAGAGAAGGAGAGGAGAGAGGGATTAGAACACAGAAGAGGGGCGGAGGATAAGAAGGGATATGTATCAGGATGGAGAGAAAAGTGAGGAAAGCAGAGAGGAGGTTTGTGAGGGGTCATCTTCAGTAGGCAGCAAGGGGAACTGGCCCTCCCTACCTTCAGGCTATGCTCAAACCCTTCATCCCAACCCAAGCCCTCCATTCCTCCCCCTCTGGTCTCTTGGCCCAACCACCCCTAGAATAAAATAAAGACCCTTCAGTTTTCCCCACTAGCACTGATTTTGCTGATAGATACTTTGCTGAGGGAAACTGTACTTACTATTGAGATGTGTCGTTGTCTCACCCACCTATCTTAAGATGAATGAACTAATTGCAAGTCGCTCTGGATAAGAGCTAAATGACTAAAATGGCAAATGTAAGAGGAGCGTAGGGTGATTACACAATCACTGTGTTCCAGTTCTGTGACATCATCAGCAGGCGCAGCAGATGCATGGGGGAGGGGCTTGTCAGACTGTGTGAATATATCGACGTGTGTCTGTGTGTATTAAAAAACAGACTTTTAGAAACTAGAAACAACGATCTGAAGGAACGGAGGAGAGAGGGAGATACAGAGACAAAGAAAGAGAGGCACAGAGACATGAAAAAGTATTTGTCCCCTTTCTGATTTTAAACATATTATTTATATTGAATGTCATCAGATCTTCAACCAAAAGCTAATATTAGATAAACGGAACCTGAGTTTACAAATAACAACAACAACAAAAATATACTTATTTTATTTATTTAATTAACAAAAGTTATGGAACGACCAATTCTCCAGTGTGAAAACGTCATTTCCCCCTCACACTCAATAAGTGGTTGAACCACCTTCAGCAGCGCTGACTGCAACCAAACGCTTCCTGTAGTTGTCTCTCACGTCGCTCTGGAGGAATTGTGTCCCACTCTTACATGCAGAACTGCTTAAACTGCTTGTTTCAAATCCTGCCACAACATCTCGATTGGGATCATTAGGTCTGGACTTTGACTGGTCCATTCCAAAACTTCAAATTTGTTGCTTTTTAGCCATTTTCTTGTAGACTTGATTGTGTGTTTTGGATCATTGTCTTGCTGCGTGACCCAGCTGCGGGCCATTGGCTTCAGCTCACAGACGGATGACCTGACATTCTCCTGTAGAATTCTCCTGCAGAACCTTTTGGACAACATGGGTCCCATTATGCCTGGCGAAAACCAAACACTGCATTCCACAGTAAGAACCTCACACCAACGGTGAAGCATGGTGGTGTTAGTGTGGTGGTTTGGGGATGCTTTGCTGCCTCAGGACCTGGACGACTTGCCTTAATAGAAGAAACCATGAATTCTGCTCTGTATCAGATAATTCTACAGGAGAATGTCAGGCCATCTGTCTGTGAGCGGAAGCTGAAGAACAGCTGGGTCATGCAGCAAGACAATGATCCAAAACACACAATCAAGTCTACATGAAAATGGCTAAAAAGCAACAAATTTATAGTTTTAGAATGGCCTAACGAGCAGTTCAAGCTTTAAAACCCACAAATGTTGCTCCGTTACAGTTACTGCATGGAGGAGTGGGCCAAAATTCCTCCACAGCAACGTGAGAGGATGGTCATTGCTGCCAAAGGTGGCACAACCAGTTATTGAGTGTGGGACGGAAATGACTTTTTCACACAGGGGAATTGGGTGTTGCATAACTTTGTTTATGAAATAAATCAAATAAGTATGTATTTGTTTGGTTTTGGTTGAAGATCTGATATCATTCAGTATTAAAAATATATATATTTTTTAAAGGGGGCAAATACTATTTAACGGCACTGTAGAGATAGAGGGAGAGATAAGATAAAGAGAGGAGGGGAGATGTCTGAGGTGCCAAGAGACACAGGAATTCTGCCGCTCTTCATAGAAGGCAACAGTGTGTGTGTGTGTGTGTGTGTGTGTGTGTGTGTGTGTGTGTGTTGGCAGAAGCGTTGGAAACTCTGAGATGGTAGAAGTACAGTTTCAACCCAGTCGACCAAAAGGAAATGTGTTAATATCACTGTTCTTAAGATCATGTAAATCAGATGGTAATGAAGATCTGATGATATGCAGCTCTGGCTCTGCACTTGCCAACATTGTGCAGATGTGTGTAAGAGAGACTTGTAAGAACAAGACTGAGTCAGACTGGACTTGTACTCCTTGAACCAGCTGACACAGAGGACCAGCTGATACAGAGCAGGCCCTTATTTGGGAGGGGGCCCAAGTTAAAACATGGAGGGTGGGAGAGCGTACACACTTACGGAGAGTCACTATGACAACGTGGTTTATTTTAAATGGCTTGAGTCATTCTAAGGTCAGGGGTCAGATGTGTTAACGAACTAAACGAGCACTTACAGCTCTCTCTCTCTCTCTCTGTGTGTCTGGGGATGACATCATCTTACATCAAAGGCTTTTGTTTTAAATGTGTCAGGAGTCGTCTATTTTCTCTCCTCAGAATACCAAGTCGGAATACCAAGTCGGAATACCAAGTCGGGAACGTGGACATGTTTCTAGGGCTCCAACTTTCTGATCTGAAGACTACTGACGTCATCTTGAAAGCACAACTAGAATCACAGAAAGGTGCTGCAGTTATGATGACGTAGAACCAACATGGCGGACAAAGGCACATCTGTTTCAGTTGAAATCTAAGCTCTACTGAGAAACTGCAACGATGGCATTGATCCACCATGGGACATCAGTTTCCTGAAATCACTGTTCTCTACAGATAAACTGCGCCGCTGACGTAGATCCATCATGGAGGACAGAGGCACATCTGATTGTGTTTAGAGCGGCTCAGTTCTAAGGAAGAGCGGTGGGCTTTACTGACTGTCTTGACTGACTGGTAGCCAAGCACATTACTGGGATATAGTACATTAGCCAATAGACACACAAACACACACGTCCAGGAGGGCACAGAGCAAAGTCTACAGCGTGGGTGTGTGTTTGTGTGTGAGTGTGAACCCTGTCTGGTGTTCCAGACAGTGTGTGTGTGTGTGTGTGTGTGTGTGTGTGTGTGTGTGTGTGTGTGAGATACTCATGGTTGAAAGCAGAGGGCCAAGCAGTAGATTAGACGGATGGAATGTTCTCTCTCTCAGTCCTTTTTATATCTCTCTTTCTCTCCCTCTCTCTCTCATCCCCCTCTCATCCCCCTCTCACTCTCTCTACCATCTCTCTCTCCACTCAGTCTACCTCCAAGCTTTTCATTCGCTCTCATATTCTCTGTTCTCACTTTTAATTCCCCTGTCCCTCTATCATACTCTTCTCTTTTTCTCCCTCTCTCTCTCTTTCTCCCTCTCTCATGCTCTGATTGTTTTAGAGGAAGCCCAGTCACGGGGTGTCAGTGTGTGTGTGTTGTAGCTGAGTCAGCCTGATCTCCAGTCCAGAACTGAGACCCTGCCAGACCATCAGAAGGACACAGATACTAGTCATACACTGACATGTACTGTACGTGTGTGTGTGTGTGTGTGTGTGTGTGGTGTGTGTGTGTGTGTGTGTAGATACTGAGTTGATCAAAGCTCATCAGGCTCGCTCTCTTTCCATGATGTCACCACCCAGCCCAACAAACCCCCCCTTACACCTGGCCTCAATGGAACATTCCCCTGACCCCGGACTGTACAGCCGGGCTGGTCTAAAGCTGAAATGGGGGTCTGAGAGGTGGGTTGGTATCTTTCTTTGGGATTAACTCTGGTGTCTCTCAGCAGGCCTGTCTGTCACCACCTCTGCACACAGGCCAGAGAGATAGAGATGTGTGTGTTTGAAAGAGAGCTCAAAGGGTTCCTTCATGGAGAACAGGACTCAACAGATATGTACTGTACCTCACCCCTCTTCCCTCTCTCCCCTCACCTCCACTCCTCTCCTCTCCTCACTACCTCTCCTCTCTCCTATCCTGCCCCCCCCCTCCTCCCAGACAAGGCCAGTATTGTAGAGGGAGAAACCGATAGGTCTTGGGAAAAGACTCAGCTATGTGGTTACCTAGACAACCCCTTCTCTCCCCCTCCCTCTCTCTCCACCTCTCCTCTCCACCTCAGTAAGACACCATTCATCCATTCATCTTTTTCTCTCTTTCATTGAGAAGAAAAGAGGGAGAGACATCTGAAGAGTATTCACTTATCTGTGTGTGTGCATGTGTGTGCGTGTGTTTACCTTGCGGTGATTGTGTGTGTGTGTCTGGCTCGTTGCTCCTTGGGCTGCTCCGTAGTTGTCGTCGTTCCGGCTTCTTCCCTCCTGGACTGTTAGCTCCGCCCATTGACCCCAACGACCCTAGCGAAGGGACGTGGCTCTTCCCGCTATAACCAATCAAATACAACCAAACTTTATTGACACAAACTGCATGGAAAGCATCTCAGTAGACTTTACAATGACAATAGACCCAACACATGCTCTTAAAACAGAGTCAAATAGTTTGCGTGTGTTTTAGACAACCTCATCCTTCTATAGGAAAACAATGTCTGGTCAATGTCTGTAACTTGTCTATAGTGTCTCTCCTGTCTGCATTATGGCTATAGATTTCAGACTTGTAGATCAAGTTGATCACTAGTAAAACCAGTAACTAGTCTAAACTACTAACTAGTCTATAACTAGTCTGTAACTTCTCTCTAATTATAAGGCTAGCCTCTCCACACTTGTAGAGAAAGAAACTAGTCTCTAAGCTCTAACCAGTATTGTATCTAGTGTTGAAGTAGTATTGTATCTAGTGTTGAAGTAGTATTGTATCTAGTGTTGAAGTAGTATTGTATCTAGTGTTGAAGTTGTATTGTATCTAGTGTTGAAGTAGTATTGTATCTAGTGTTGAAGTAGTATTGTATCTAGTGTTGAAGTAGTATTGTATCTAGTGTTTAAGTTGTATTGTATCTAGTGTTGAAGTAGTATTGTATCTAGTGTTGAAGTAGTATTGTATCTAGTGTTGAAGTAGTATTGTATCTAGTGTTGAAGTAGTATTGTATCTAGTGTTTAAGTTGTATTGTATCTAGTGTTGAAGTAGTATTGTATCTAGTGTTGAAGTAGTATTGTATCTAGTGTTGAAGTAGTATTGTATCTAGTGTTGAAGTAGTATTGTATCTAGTGTTGAAGTAGTATTGTATCTAGTGTTGAAGTAGTATTGTATCTAGTGTTGAAGTAGTATTGTATCTAGTGTTTAAGTTGTACTGTAAGTACAGTTTCTCACAGCAGGAAAATAATCCTGCAGCAACAGGAAATGTTGACACATTTTTCATTAGGGCAAATAAAGTCTGACATTTTAAAGTGAAAATGACAAACCATGAACACACGACAAGTTAGCATTTCTTGCTAGCGCAGGAAAATTCTCTGCGACAACAGAGGGCTCAAATGAAGATGGTGCATCTGTAGTCTCAAACTAGTTGAACCGGTCTCGAACACCAGGACTATTCACTGACCTGTATCCATTGTGGCTGGAGCCCAGAGACTTGTACAGGGAGGAGGGGGGAGAGTTGAGTCTGTTCTGTCGCTCTAGCTGTCTCTGCTCCTTCATCTTCTTAGGCTGGGGCTTGTTATAGCTCTCCTCTCTGCCAACGTAGCTGGACATGCCATACACTGGGATTATCTCTGGGAGACGGAGAGATGGAGGGGGTGAAGAGGGAGGGAGAGAGGGAGAGGGAATTGAGAGAAGGAAAGAAGAGAGAGGGAGTTAGCTTTGTCATTTAGGTGTATGTATATACACTGAGTGGACAAAAACATTAAGGACACCTGCTACAGACATACAGACATCCCGCTCAAAATGCCTTAGATAGCTCTTTCGTCCCACCCCACACACAGGTGGAGACCTTATCTATGTTAATTAATGCCTCCAGCGATGAAACCTCTCTCATCATAGCGCAACGCATAGGTTTACCTCCACTGTACTCACATCCTACCATACCCTTGTCTGTACATTATCCCTTGAATCTATTCGACCACACCCAGAAATCTGCTCCTTTTATTCTCTGTCCCAACGCACTAGACGACCAGTTCTTATAGCCTTTAGCCGTACCCTTATCCTACTCCTCCTCTGTTCCTCTGGTGATGTAGAGGTTAGCCCTGTAGCCCCCAGCTCCACTCCTATTCCCCAGGCGCTATCATTTGTTGACTTCTGTAACCGTAATAGTTTCTGTAACCGTAGAAGCCTCCTCCCTAAGTTTGTTTTTTTCCACTGCTTTAGCACACTCTGCCAACCCTGATGTCCTAGCCGTGTCTGAATCCTGGCTTAGGAAGGCCACCAAAAATTCTGAAATTTCCATCCCCAACTATAACATTTTCCACTAAGATAGAACTGCCAAAGGGGGTGGAGTTGCAATCTACTGTATAGATAGCCTGCAGGGTTCTGTCATGCTATCCAGGTCTGTGCCCAAACAGTTCAAGCTTCTACTGTTAAAAATCCACCTTTCCAGAAATAAATCTCTCACTGTTGCCGCTTGCTACAGACCCCTGGACATCATATGTGCCCTGGACACCTGTGCCCTGGACACAGCTGTGCCCTGGACACCATATGTGAATTAATTGCCCCCCATTTATCTTCAGAGTTTGTACTGTTAGGTGACCTAAACTGGGATATGCTTTTAACACCACAATCTAAGCTATATGCCCTCAATCTCACCCAAATTATCATGGAACCTACCAGGTACAACCCCAAATCTGTAAACTCGGGCACCCTCATAGATATCATCCTGACCAACCTGCCCTCTAAATACACCTCTGCTGTCTTCAACCAGGATCTCAGCGATCACTGCCGCATGGCCTGCGTTCGTAATGGGTCCGCGGTCAAATGACCACCCCTCACAGTCAAACGCTCCCTAAAACACTTCTGCGAGCAGGCCTTTCTAATCGACCTGGCCCGGGTATCCTGGAAAGACATTGACCTCATTCTGTCAGTAGAGGATGCCTGGTTATTCTATAAACGTGCTTACCTCACCATCTTAAATAAGCATGTCCCATTCAAAAAATGTTGAACAAGGAACAGATATAGCCCTTGGTTCACTCCAGACCTGACTGCCCTTGAACAGCACAAAAACATCCTGTGGCGTACTGCAATAGCATCGAATAGCCCCCGCGATATGCAACATTTCAGGGAAGTTAGGAACCAATATACACAGTCAGTTAAGAAAGCAAATGCTTGCTTTTTCAAACAGAAATTTGCATCCTGTAGCACAAATTCCAAAAAGTTTTGGGACACTGTAAAGTCCATGGAGAATAAGAGCACCTCCTCCCAGCTGCCGACTGCACTGAGGCTAGGATTCACTGTCACCACCGATAAATCCAAGATAATTGAGAATTACAAAAAGCATTTTTCTACGGCTGGCCATGCTTTCCAACTGGCTACCCCTACCCCGGTCAACAGCTCTGCACTCCCAAGAGCAACTTGCCCAAGCCTCCTCCATTTCTCCTTCACCCAAATCCAGATAGTTGATGTTCTGAAAGACAATGCAACATCTGGATCCCTACAAATCTGCGGGGCTAGACAATCTGGACCCTGTCTTTCTAAAATTATCCTCCGCAATTGTTGCAACCCCTTTTACTAGCCTGTTCAAACTCTCTTTGGTATCGTCTGAGATCCCCAAAGATTGGAAAGCTGCCGTGGTCATCCCCCTCTTCAAAGGAGGAGACACTCTAGACCCAAACTGTTACAGACCTATATCTATCCTACCATGCCTTTCTAAGGTCTTCGAAAGCCAAGTTAACAAACAGATCACCGACCATTTTGAATCCCGCCGTACCTTCTCCGCTATGCAATCTGGTATCCGAGCTGGTCATGGGTGCACCTCAGCCACGCTTAAGGTCCTAAACGATATCATAACCGCCATCGATAAGAGACAATACTGTGCAGGTCTTCTTCATCGACCTGGCCAAGGCTTTCTTATCAGCAGACTCAACAGCCTTGGTTACGGAATTCCCTGCCTCGACTGGTTCACCAACCACTTCTAGTTCAGTGTGTCAAATCGGAGGGCCTGTTGTTCGGACCTCTGGTAGTCTCTATGGGGGTGCCACAGGGTTCAATTCTCGGGCCGACTCTGTTCTCTGTATATATCAATGATTTCGCTCTTGCGACTGGTGATTCTCTGATCCACCTCTACGCAGATGACACCACTCTGAATACTTCTGGCCCTTCTTTGGACACTGTGTTAAATAAAGGTGAAATAAAAAATCAAAAAATGCCCATAGACACATCTTAGACTGGGGTGTGAGTATCTTACCTTCTCCATATATGGGCGGGAGGTGGTGTTGGTAGTACTGGTGGGGGGACAGGTCTCCAGGACTCACAGGGGGATAGAAGGAGTGAGAGTTGGGGATAAAGTGGGGGTGGGTGAGGTACGGCGGGAGGTGGTGCGTGGGGGAGAGAGCGGGGGAGTACGAAGGGGGATAACATTCAGGAGACTGCGGGGTGACGACCACCCGACGCACTCCTGTGTTGTCTTCTAACACCTGGGGGGAGGAGAGGCAAAGGGGAGGGGAGAGGGGGAGGGGAGGAGAGTAATTCTTAGCATTACTGGAGAATTCCACAATAAAACACATCCAATAACACTCCACAAACACTGGACTCAATTAAATCCAACCCACACTGGAGTGTTCACACAGTAGTTCTCCCCATGGTCAAATAACATGGCAGTTTGTGTAAAACCCACCATCACCACCAGGAAGTAGATTCCCCTCACAGGTAACTACAGTTGACAGATTAAGAAGAGTGTTGCTATGGGTTTGATCAAATTCCAGTTTAAGACGTTTGCTGTACACACATGCATGCACACACACACACACACACACACACACACACACACACACACACACACACAAATTCCACCAATTCAGACAGTCTCTCTCACACACATTCCATTCCATTCACACACATTCCAATCAGTAAGCAAACACACTCTCCCCCGTGAGAGCCGCTTCCAAGTGCTGCTGCAGCAGCACACACAGACACGCGCACGTGCGCACACACGCACGCACGCAGAGAGAGAGAGAGCAAGAGAGGAGAAATGATAGCAGACCACTCTCTCTGACTCCCCCCTTCGACCTCCACATCCTCTATACAAAACAAACTTACGTGAAAAACAGACATGTTTATGTGACAACAAGGCCAAAGTCCCACCAGAAACTAGTTGGCAGAGGATCCCCCTCTCTCTCCTTCCATCCCTCTCTCTCCTCCCATCCCTCTCTCTCCTCCCACCCCTATCTCTCCTTCCATCCCTCTCTCTCCTCCCATCCCTCTCTCTCCTTCCATCCCTCTCTCTCCTTCCATCCCTCTCTCTCCTCCCATCTCTCTCTCTCCTCCCACCCCTATCTCTCCTTCCATCCCTCTCTCTCCACCCATCCCTCTCTCTCCTTCCACCCCTCTCTCTCCTTCCATCCCTCTCTCTCCTCCCATCCCTCTCTCTCCTCCCATCCCCCTCTCTCCTTCCACCCATCCCTCTCTCTCCTTCCACCCCTCTCTCTCCTTCCATCCCTCTCTCTCCTCCCATCCCTCTCTCTCCTCCCATCCCCCTCTCTCCTTCCACCCATCCCTCTCTCTCCTCCCACCCCTATCTCTCCTTCCATCCCTCTCTCTCCTCCCATCCCTCTCTCCTCCCATCCCCCTCTCTCCTTCCACCCATCCCTCTCTCTCCTCCCACCCCTATCTCTCCTTCCATCCCTCTCTCTCCTCCCATCCCTCTCTCTCCTCCCATCCCCCTCTCTCCTTCCACCCATCCCTCTCTCTCCTTCCATCCCTCTCTCTCCTCCCATCCCTCTCTCTCCTCCCACCCCTATCTCTCCTTCCACCCATCCCTCTCTCTCCTCCCATCCCTATCTCTCCTCCCACCCCTATCTCTCCTTCCACCCATCCCTCTCTCTCCTTCCATCCCTCTCTCTCCTTCCATCCCTCTCTCCTTCCATCCCTCTCTCTCCTTCTACCATCCCTCTCTCTCCTCCAATCCCTCTCTCTCCTCCAATCCCTCTCTCTCCTCCCATCCCTCTCTCTCCTATCCCTCTCTCTCCTATCCCTCTCTCTTCTCCCATCCCTCTCTCTCCTTCCACCCATCCCCCTCTCTCCTTCCACCCATCCCTCTCTCCTTCCACCCATCCCTCTCTCTCCTCCCATCCCTCTCTCTCCTCCCATCCCTCTCTCTCCTCCCATCCCTCTCTCTCCTCCCATCCCTCTCTCTCCTCCCATCCCTCTCTCTCCTCTCATCCCTCTCGCTCCTCCCATCCCTCTCTCTCCTCCCATCCCTCTCTCCTTCCACCCATCCCTCTCTCTATGTGGGTGTTTGTGTACTGTAAGGGTGACACTTTTTCCCGCTCTCAGTTGGCTCAGTGGCCTCCCCCCAACACACACAGTCAATGGCCTCGCTGCTATCACCCCCCCCCCCCCCAACACACACAGTCAATGGCCTCGCTGCTATCACCCCCCCCAACAAGGTACCCTGCAATAATCAACACATTCCTCTCTGCTCTGGGTGGCTTCAGTTGAGAGCAAGTTTACCACACACAAACACAGCTTACCTGGGAGATGTATCCTGGGGGGACGTGGATGGGGGGGATTGATCCATTGGGGGACATCATTGGGACCTCAGCAGGACCTGCACAAAAGATACACACTGTCAGTCACTGTAACACACACACGCTAATGACAAGGTAACGCCTAGGCTTTAGATCAACATGCTAACACAGTCTTGTGTCATGCAGGAGACCTGGATTCAGTCACAGACACACAAACAACAGCAGGTAAAAACCTTATGGAGGAAAATCCACGTATTTTTGTGTTTACTTTTCCACTGTGATCTCTTTCTCCATCTCCCCCCTCTCCCTATCCCCTATCTCTGGGAAAGTCATTGGTTTCCCGTAGAGAGTGCTGTAGGCAAGTCTGGATTCAGTGTAAATCATACTAAACACACACACACGCACACATTAGGTGAGAAGTACACAGTGAGAGACCCCTTTTTGCCCCCTCTCTGACCTCCCTTCTCCCCTCCTCCCTCTCTTCTTTTCTGGGGAATATGAAGCTGTTCATTGAGCATAACATATGAAAACACAAACATACACACCAACACGCACAAACGCATTCATACACATTTGCACTCACACACAAAAACACGCACACAAACGCAAATGCACACCCACTTGGCAAACAGACATATGTTTAGACAGTCTCTGTTGCCTCTGTGCTCTTCGCTCAGCAAACAGCAGCTTCCAACCACTTAAACACACACAGCACAGAGTGTTCCCATCCGTAGCCCCCTAGACACAAGCATATGCAAGCACACACACATGCAAACAACCACACACACTCACAGAGGGTAGAACATGGCTCTTTAGTGTACAATCATTTTGGAGTAACTCTGGGAACAAGTTCCTATTTATTTTTGGTCTGTAATGAATTAAACAACCCAGATGTGAACTTCAAAATCTACAACAGCCGAGCTAAAGGCAGAAGCAAGCACATACAGGTAACTGCCAAAATAAAGGAAACACCAACATAAAGTGTCTTAATAGGGCCTTGGGGCACCACGAGACAGAACAGCTTCAACCCACCGTGGCAAAGATTCTACATGTGTCTGGAACTCTATTGGAGGAATGCTACATTCTTCTACAAGAAATTCCATAATTTGGGGTTTTGTTGATGGTGGTGGAAAACACTGTCTCGGGCGCTGCTCCAGAATCTCCCATAAGTGTTCAATTGAGTTGAGATCTGGTGACTGAGATGGCCATGGCATATGGTTTACATCATTTTCATGCTCATCAAACCATTCAGATACCAATCGTGCCCTATGGAGGGGGGCATTGTCATTCTGTGGGCCACAGACATGGTAGCCAAAATAATGGCCTACACGGCATTTTTTACCCTAAGCATGATGGGATGTTAATTGCTTAATTAACTCAGGAACCACACCTGTGTGGAAGCACATGCTTTCAACATATACTGAACAAAAATATAAATGCAACATGTAACAATTTCAACGTTTTTACTGAGTTACAGTTCATTGTAAAGATGGCTGACGTTCTACATGCTCCTAACCAATTGTGCCATTTTGTTAGTTTTATTGCGTTGTTTGCAACTTTTTTTTAAAACGTATTTTGTACATAATGTTGCTGCTACCATCTCTTATAACCGAAAATAACATGGACATCAGAACAGTGATTACTCACCACGAACTGGAAGAAGCTTTTTCCTTTAACGAGTTCGATGAGAAAGATATACTGCTCTTCCGGGAACAGGCCCAGATCCCAGTCATTTGCGTGAAAAAAAAGATGGAGGAAAGAGGACGCAGATCAGGCTGCCTTTTGAGAATCCGTAGGCGAGCGAGTAAACTCCCACTGCCTTCCGTCCTACTTTCTAACATGCAAATCATTGGAAAATAAAATTGATGACCTACGATTACGAATATCCTACCAACAGGACATTAAGACTGCAATATCTTATGTTTCACCGAGTCGTGGCTGAACGACGACACGGATAATATAGAGCTCGAGTGATTTTCAATGCACCGGCAGAACAGAGAAGCTACATCTGGTAAGACGAGGGGTGGGGGTGTGTGTCTTTTTGTCAATGACAGCTGGTGGACTCTCCTGAGGTAGAGTACCTTATGATAAGCTGTAGACCACACTATCTACCAAGAGAGTTCTCATCTATATTATTTGTATATTATTCGTATTTACCACCACAGACCGATGCTGGCACTAAGACCGCACTCAACCAACTCTATAAGGCCATAAGCAAACAAGAAAATGTTCATCCAGAAGTGGCGCTCCTAGTGGCCGGGGACTTTAATGTGCAACCAGCACAGCATGTGCAACCAGAGGGAAAAAAACTCTAGACCACCTTTACTCCACATACAGAGGTGCATACAAAGCTCTCCCACGCCCTCCATTTGGCAAATCTGACCATAATTCTATCCTCCTGATTCCTGCTTAAAAGCAAAAACTAAAGCAGGAAGTGCCAGTGACTCGCTCAATACGTAAGTGGCCAGATGACGCGGATACTAAGCTACAGGACTGTTTTGCTAGAACAGACTGGAATATGTTCTGAGATTCATCCAATGGCATTGAGGAGTATACCACCTCAGTCACTGGCTTCATCAATAAGTGCATTGACAACGTTGTCCCCACAGTGACCGTACGTACATATCCCAACCAGAAGCCATGGATTACAAGCAACATCCGCATCGAGCCAAAGGCTAGAGCTGCCGCTTTCAAGGAACGGGACACTAATCCGGACGCTTATAAGAAATCCCGCTAGGGTGCTTATGGTCGAGAAATTAACATTCAATTGTCTGGCAACAGCTCTGGTGGATATTCCTGCAGTCAGCATGCCAATTGCACACTCCCTCAAAACTTCAGATATCTGTGGCATTGTGTTGTGTGACAAGACTGCACATTTTAGAGTCCCCCAGCACAAGGTGATCATGCTGTTAAATCGGCTTCTTGATATGCCACACCTGTCAGGTGAATGGATTATCTTGGCAAAGAAAAAATGCTCACTAACAGGGATATAAACACATTTGAGAGAAATAAGCTTTTTGTGCATATGGAACATTTCTGGGATCTTTTATTCCAGCTCATATAACATGTTGCGTTTATATTTTTGTTCAGTGTAGTTTGTATCCCTCATTTACTCAAGTGTTCCCATTCTTTTTGGCAGTTATACCTCTACCTCTGTTGAGTGCATTATCCTTTTAAATGGTTAAAACCAAAAGCAAAAATGATCAATTCAAAGTAACAATTGAGTTGGTAGTGTTAATTCTCAAATATATTACGATCAGTTGGTGTCAGATATGTACTGGCTTTAACCGCTCGCTCCACTTCTCTCCTCCCCTCTTCTCTCCTCCCTTCCGTCAGATGTCAGGTCATTTCCTGTCTCAAATATATGGCATCACCACCCAGACAGGAAGATGTGACCTAGAATACAATCTGTCACCTCCGCATCCAAGTGTTTCCCCTAGCAACCACATAGCAACCGTTACATTATCTGGCTTGGAGCAACACACAGAATGACAGAACACACACACACATACACACACACACACACACACACACACACACACACACACACACACACACACACACACACACACACACACACACACACACACACACTCTACAGGAGATCAGTTCTCTCCGTGTCCATAGACTAATTAAGCAGAATCTCATCTTCAAAATAATTAATCATCATCCTTTCCACACTACCACATGGAATACACTCAAAACTGTAAGAGACACACTCACACACTCTCTCTCTCACACACTCAGTTTCTCAGGAGATGATGCAACATTTCATCAGATGGTTCTCATAATATAGCTGTCTAGAACAGCTGCTGCAGGGCCCCAGAGGTGCACACACACACACGCATACACACACACACACTGTAATTGACTGTGTTCCATTATTGCGTTTAATGTTGTTGTGATGCTGTGTTATGCTATGCCTAAACTTGGTGATTGATTGCTTTGTCCTGTTAAGAGTTAGGCCATTTCAACCAAACCTGAATTGCCTTTCAAAACATGCAAACAAACAAACAAACATGCCATCATTTATTGGCAACTACAGCAGTTGGGATCTTAAAGGATGGGAGTGGTTTTGTGTCAGGGTTAATCCATTAGAATTCAATCACTTTTTGACAGCAGCACCTTTGAACCAATCCTTCCATACATATTCGGCCACTGTAGAAGTGCTCAGAAAGTGACTTTTTGGACCTGCATGTCAAAACATTTAATAGATAAAGGTGCTCAAAGTTTACCTATTTTGCATACCCCACCATACCATGACACATTTATGTCTTCACCACTGGCAAAGATAAACGGTTGAGATTGATTTCATTTAAAAGCATACAAACAGGGTTGTCAAACTATTCCATCATTTCATGAACCATGCTACAGACACACACCCTTTATGAGAGTCACAAGTGTGCATCTGCCACTGAAGGAGGAAGTGTCATGGTGCGTTCGCAACCAAGATGGAAGTGGTAATTTACCACACACGACTGGGAAAAATCCACTTGATCGCACCTCAAAACTGGTAATTACTAGTGGGAAACTTTTCTATCATCCTGAGCGCCTACTTCTCACACATGGTGACCTCTGACGTCACCTACTAAGGAAATGGCCTCTAACAACATTTTCCACCGTTGAATGCAACAACAAAACATTATTTATTAAAAACAATCTATTCATGTGGTTTTTGAACGCTATCATTTGTTTACAAGCATCTGTACTTTTAGTTGGTGGTTTACGCAGCTTGTTGGCCATTAGCCAAACAGCGTTTCTCAATGAGTTCAAATGAGATGAATGCACCCAACTGGTATTTACGACTTCACAACTGGTATATTCCCACCTCCCACATGGTAACAAATGTAGCATGAGAGTGGAAACTTGAAGCCCAACAAAACAATCCTGTGACAACAGACAATGGTGTTGGAGGGCAAGTAGAAGGCACTTTAAAAATATATATATATCCCAACGCCCCAGGGCTCCCAATGCCCCAGGGCAGTTATTGGGGACATTGCCCTGTGTAGGGTGCCGTCTTTCGGATGGGACATTAAAAGTGTGTCCTGACTCTGTGGTCACTAAAGATTCCATGATACTTATTGTCAAAAATTCCAACATCGGCATCGGCCCGAACTAGATGTCTAGTTTAACGCCGATGTGCAAAACCAATGTCAAAGCTGACGTGCATACCTATATAACGTAGGTAGATGACGTCCATACCTATATAACGTAGGTAGCTGACGTGCATACCTATATAACGTAGGTAGATGACGTGCATACCTATATAACGTAGGTAGATGACGTGCATACCTTTATAACGTAGGTAGATGACGTGCATACCGTTATAACGTAGGTAGATGACGTGCATACCTATATATCGTAGGTAGATGACGTGCATACCTATATAACGTAGGTAGATGACGTGCATACCTATATATCGTAGGTAGATGACGTGCATACCTTTATAACGTAGGTAGATGACGTGGATACCTATATAACGTAAGTAGATGACGTGCATACCTATATAACGTAGGTAGATGAGGTACATACCTATATAACGTAGGTAGATGACGTGCATACCTATATAACGTAGGTAGATGACGGGCAAGATAATAGAATTCATTGCCCTTGACAATCAACCGTGGATAGGGAGCACCCCTCTATCCACATCGACAGGACAGTAGTGGTGAGGGTAGTACGTTTTAAGTTCCTCAGCGTACACATCACGGGCAAACTGAATTGGTCCACCCACACAGACAGCGTGGTGAAGAAGGCGCAGCAGTACCTCTTCAACCTCAGGAGGCTGAAGAAATTTGGCTTGTCACCATAAACTTTTACAGATGCACAATCGTCAGCATCCTGTCGGGCTGTATCACCGCCTGGTATGGCAACTGCTCCGCCCACAACCATAAGGCTCTCCAGAGGGTAGTGAGGTCTGCACAACGCATCACCGGGGGCAAACTACCTGCCCCCCAGGACACCTGCACCACGCGATGTCACAGGAAGGTCATAAAGATCATCAAGGACAACAACCACCCGAGCCACTGCCTGTTCACCCCGCTAAGGCGAGGTCAGTACAGGTTCATCAAAGCAGGTACCGAGAGACTGAAAAACAGCTTCTATCTCAAGGCCATCAGACTGTTAAACAGCCATAACTAACATTGAGGGGCTGCTGCCAACACACTGACTCAACTCCAGCCACTTTAATAATGTGAAAATGGTTGAAAAATGTATCACTAGCCACTTTAAACAATGCCACTTTATATAATGTCTACATACCCTACATTACTCATCTCATATGTATATACTGTACTCTATACCATCTACTGCATCTTGCCATCTTTATGTAATACATGTATCACCAGCCACTTTAAACAATGGCACTTTTATATGTTACATACCCTACATTATAGAGGTCGACCGATTAATCGGAATGGTTAATTAACAATCGGAAATCGGTATTTTTGGGTGCCAATTTGTCGATTTTGTAAAATTATTTTATTATTTATTTATTTATTACTTTATTTAACTAGGTCAGTCAGTTAAGAACACATTCTTATTTTCAATGACGGCCTAGGAACGGTGGGTTAACTGCCTTGTTCAGGGGCAGAACGACAGATTTTCACCTTGTCAGCTCGGGGGATCCAATCTTGCAACCTTACAGTTAACTAGTCCAACGCAATAATGACCTGCCCATCTCTTGTTGCACTCCACAAGGAGACTGCTGTTAGTTGCTAGCTAGCATTAAACTGATCTTATAAAAAACAATCAATCATAATCACTAGTTAACTACACATGGTTGATGATATTACTAGATATTATCTAGCGTGTCCTGCGTTGCATATAATCTGACTGAGCATACAAGCATACAAGTATCTGACTGAGCGGTGGTAGGCAGAAGCAGGCGCGTAAACATTCATTCAAACAGCACTTTCGTGCGTTTTGTCTTCGTTGTTCGTCAAGAATTGCGCTGTTTATGACTTCAAGCCTATCAACTCCCGAGATGAGGCTGGTGTAACCGAAGTGAAATGGCTAGCTAGTTAGTGCGCGCTAATAGCGTTTCAAACGTCACTCGCTTGGAGCCTTCTAGTAGTTGTTCTCATTGCTCTGCATGGGTAACGCTGCTTCGATGGTGGCTGTTGTCGTTGTGTTGCTGGTTCGAGCCCAGGGAGGAGCGAGGAGAGGGACGGAAGCTATACTGTTACACTGGCAATACTAAAGTGCCTATAAGAACATCCAATAGTCAAAGGTTAATCAAATACAAATGGTATAGAGGGAAATAGTCCTATAATTCCTATAATAACTACAACCTAAAACTTCTTACCTGGGAATATTGAAGACTCGTGTTAAAAGGAACCACCAGCTTTCATATGTTCTCATGTTCTGAGCAAGGAACTGAAACAGTAGCTTTCTTACATGGCACATATTGTACTTTTACTTTCTTCTCCAACACTTTGTTTTTGCATTATTTAAACCAAATTGAACATGTTTCATTATTTACTTGAGGCTAAATTGATTTTATTGATGTATTATATTAAGTTAAAATAAGTGTTCATTCAGTATTGTTGTAATTGTCATTATTACAAATAAAATACAAAAATTGGCCGATTAATCGGTATCGGCTTTTTGGTCCTCCAATAATCGGTATCGGCGTTGAAAAATCATAATCGGTCGACCTCTACTACTCATCTCATATGTACAGTGAGGGATAAAAGTATTTGATCCCCTGCTGACTTTGTACGTTTGCCCACTGACAAAGAAATGATCAGTCTATAATTTTAATGGTAGGTTAATTTGAACAGTGAGAGACAGAATAACAACAAAAAATCCAGCAAAACACATGTCAATGGGTAATGGGGACATACGTAAATGACAACAAAATTACTTTTTGGTCATTGTGGTGTGGTGTGTGTGTGTGTAACCTTTATTTAACTAGGCAAGTCAGTTAAGAACAAATTCTTATTTAGATTGACGGCCTACCCCAGCCTAACCTGGACGACGCTGGGCCAATTGTGCGCCGCCCTATGGGACTCCCAATCACGGCCAGATGTGATACAGCCTGGATTCGAACCAGGGACCGTAATGACGCCCTCTTGCACTGAGATGCAGTGCCTTAGACCACTGCGTCCATGTGTGTGTATGAACTATTTAACTGTACTAGAATGCTTAAAAGGCCGCAAAAAAAGAAAATATCAGTTATCGGTATCGTTTTTTTTGGCAAGGAAAATATTGGATATCGGTATCGGCCAAAAATGTAATATCGGTGCAACACTAGTGGTAACCCCGGTGTCCTGGTTAAATTCCCAATCTGGCCCTCATAACATCATGGCCACCTAATCATCCCAAACTTCCAATTGGCTCATTCATCCCCCCTCTTCTCTCCTGTAACTATTCCCCAGGTCGTCAACCTATCTGGTAAAATAAGTTCAAAAAATAAGAAAATGAATAATGCCAGGAACATAGTGAATACTGAACATAGTGAATACTGAACATAGTGAATGCTGAACATAATGAATGCTGAACATAGTGAATGCTGAACATAGTGAATGCTGAACATAGTGAATACTGAACATAGTGAATGCTGAACATAGTGAATGCTGAACATAGTGAATACTGAACATAGTGAATACTGAACATAGTGAATGCTGAACATAGTGAATGCTGAACATAGTGAATACTGAACATAGTGAATGCTGAACATAGTGAATGCTGAACATAGTGAATGCTTAACATAGTGAATACTGAACATAGTGAATGCTGAACATAGGGAATGTTGAACATAGTGAATGCTGAATATAGTGAATGCTGAATATAGTGAATGCTGAACATAGTGAATACTGAACATAGTGAATGCTGAACATAGTGAATGCTTAACATAGTGAATACTGAACATAGTGAATGCTGAATATAGGGAATGCTGAACATAATGAATGCTGAATATAGTGAATGCTGAACATAGTGAATACTGAACATAGTGAATGCTGAACATAGTGAATGCTGAACATAGTGAATACTGAACATAGCGAATACTGAACATAGTGAATGCTGAACATAGTGAATGCTGAACATAGTGAATACTGAACATAGTGAATGCTGAACATAGTGAATGCTTAACATAGTGAATACTGAACATAGTGAATGCTGAACATAGGGAATGCTGAACATAGTGAATGCTGAACATAGTGAATACTGAACATAGTGAATGCTGAACATAGTGAATGCTTAACATAGTGAATACTGAACATAGTGAATGCTGAATATAGGGAATGCTGAACATAGTGAATGCTGAATATAGTGAATGCTGAACATAGTGAATGCTGAACATAGTGAATACTGAACATAGTGAATGCTGAACATAGTGAATGCTTAACATAGTGAATACTGAACATAGTGAATGCTGAATATAGGGAATGCTGAACATAGTGAATGCTGAACATTGTGAATGCTGAACATAGGGAATGTTGAACATAGTGAATGCTGAACATAGTGAATGCTGAACATAGTGAATGCTGAACATAGTGAATGCTGAACATAGTGAATACTGAACATAGTGAATGCTGAATATAGGGAATGCTGAACATAGTGAATGCTGAACATTGTGAATGGCATTTCATTTTCCCACTGTACCGAAACCTAACCGTGACACCAAAACCGCAATACGTACCGAACCATGGGTTTGGTGAACCGTTCCACCCCTAACTACAACCACATTACTAAGTCTTTGACCACACTGTGTTGTTACTTTGGTGAGTAAAAACACATGCTTCCTGCTTAAACACCAAATATCTCTGATTTTTTTCATATTCGCATACCCCCTATTTTTGTGGGTGTTGTGCCCGCAATCGGTTGTAATCCTTCAAACACAGTAACACAGTGGAGAATAAAACGTTTAGGAACAGATGTGGAAAACACTTTCACTCTCTCCCTCTCTGTCTCCCTCTCTCCCCCTCCCTGTCTCCCTCTCTCCCCCTACCGGTCTCCCTCTATCCCCCTCTCTGTCTCCCTCTCTCCCCCTCTCTGTCTCCCTCTCTCCCCCTCTCTGTCTCCCTCTCTCCCCCTCTCTGTCTCCCTCTCTCCCCCTCTCTGTCTCCCTCTCTCCCCCTCCCTGTCTCCCTCTCTCCCCCTACCGGTCTCCCTCTCTCCCCCTCTCTGTCTCCCTCTCTCCCCCTCCCTGTCTCCCACTCTCCCCCTCCCTGTCTCCCACTCTCCCCCTCCCTGTCTCCCTGTCTCCCTGTCTCCTCCTCCCTGTCTCCCTCTCTCCCCCTCCCTGTCTCCCTCTCTCCCCCTCCGTCTACCTCTCTCCCCCTCTCTGTCTCCCTCTCTCCCCCTCTCTGTCTCCCTCTCTCCCCCTCTCTGTCTCCCTCTCTCCCCCTCTCTGTCTCCCTCTCTCCCCCTCCCTGTCTCCCTCTCTCCCCCTCCCTGTCTCCCTCTCTCCCCCTACCAGTCTCCCTCTCTCCCCCTCTCTGTCTCCCACTCTCCCCCTCCCTGTCTCCCACTCTCCCCCTCCCTGTCTCCCACTCTCCCCCTCCCTGTCTCCCTGTCTCCCTGTCTCCCTCTCTCCCTCTCTCCCCCTCCCTGTCTCCCTCTCTCCCCCTCCGTCTCCCTGTCTCCTCCTCCCTGTCTCCCTCTCTCCCCCTCCCTGTCTCCCCCTACCTGTCTCCCTCTCTCCCCCTCCCTGTCTCCCACTCTCCCTCTCCCTGTCTCCCCGTCTCCCCCTCCCTGTCTCCCTCTCTCCCCCTCCCTGTCTCCCTCTCTCCCCCTACCTGTCTCCCTCTCTCCCCCTACCTATCTCCCTCTCTCCCTCCCTGTCTCCCACTCTCCCTCTCCCTGTCTCCCCCTCTCCCCCTACCTGTCTCCCTCTCTCCCCCTACCTGTCTCCCACTCTCCCTCTCTCTCCCTCCCTGTCTCCCACTCTCCCCCTCCCTGTCTCCCTCTCTCCCCCTCCCTGTCTCCCACTCTCCCTCTCCCTGTCTCCCCGTCTCCCCCTCCCTGTCTCCCTCTCTCCCCCTCCCTGTCTCCCTCTCTCCCCCTACCTATCTCCCTCTCTCCCCCTCCCTGTCTCCCACTCTCCCTCTCCCTGTCTCCCCCTCTCCCCCTACCTGTCTCCCTCTCTCCCCCTACCTGTCTCCCACTCTCCCTCTCTCTCCCTCCCTGTCTCCCACTCTCCCCCTCCCTGTCTCCCACTCTCCCCCTCCCTGTCTCCCTCTCTCCCCATCTCCCCCTCCCTGTCTCCCACTCTCCCCATCTCCCACTCTCCCCCTCCCTGTCTCCCACTCCCTGTCTCCCACTCTCCCCATCTCCTTCTATCCCCCTCCCTGTCTCCCACTCTCCCACTCCCTGTCTCCCACTCTCCCACTCCCTGTCTCCCACTCTCCCCATCTCCCCCTCCCCATCTCCCACTCTCCCCATCTCCCACTCTCCCCATCTCCCACTCTCCCCCTCCCTGTCTCCCACTCTCCCCCTCCCTGTCTCCCACTCTCCCCCTCCCTGTCTCCCACTCTCCCTCTCCCTGTCTCCCTCTCCCCGTCTCCCACTCTCCCCATCTCCCACTCTCCCCATCTCCTAATCTCCCCATCTCCCACTCTCCCCTTCTCTATGTGTTTCTCCCGTTCTCACTCCCTTTCGCTGTCCCCCCTCTCTCACTCTCCCGCACATGTGGTTACCATATTGAGAGGAAACGCAGACCCTCCTGGGAAAGAGTGTGTGTGTGTATGTGTGTGTGTATATGTGTTTGTGTATATGTTTGTGTGTATATATGTGTATGTATGTGTGTGTGTGTGTGTGTGTTTGTGTGTGTGTTTGTGTGTATGTATGTGTTTGTGTGTATGTATGTATGTGTTTGTGTGTGTGTGTATGTATATGTTTGTGTGTATGTATGTGTTTGTGTGTATATGTGTTTGTGTGTGTATGTGTTTGTGTGTGTATATGTTTGTGTGTATATATGTTTGTGTGTATGTATGTGTTTGTGTGTATGTATGTGTTTGTGTGTATGTATGTGTTTGTGTGTATGTATGTGTTTGTATGTGTTTGTGTGTGTATATGTTTGTGTGTATATATGTTTGTGTGTATATGTGTTTGTGTGTGTTTGTGTGTGTATATGTTTGTGTGTATATATGTTTGTGTGTATATGTGTTTGTGTGTGTTTGTGTGTGCTATGAAAGGAGTCTGTTTGTAAGATGACCTACATGCAGCCAACTAGGCACAGATGGAAATCCTAAACACACACATACACACTAGGGTTGGGCGGTACTCAGATTTCCATACCTTCATAACGTACCTGTGCCATCCCAGGATATATGATATTACCAGCAGTGCACACAAGGGGTGATATTTATTTTTCAAACAAAAAAAGCCCCAAAAACGTCAGTTACCAGAATGCTCACAAAATGTTAACAAGTACAAAGGAACTCCCATAGCGGATGCTAGGTAAATGTTAACAAGTACAAAGAAACTCCCATAGAGGATGCTAGGTAAATGTTAACAAGTACAAAGGAACTCCCATAGAGGATGCTAGGTAAATGCTAAGAAGTACAAAGGAACTCCCATAGCAGATGCTAGGTAAATGATAATAAGCACAAAGAAACTCCCATAGCGGATGCTAGGTAAATGTTAACAAGTACAAAGAAACTCCCATAGAGGATGCTAGGTGATTGTTAACAAGTACAAAGGAACTCCCATAGAGGATGCTAGGTAAATGTTAACAAGTACAAAGGAACTCCCATAGAGGATGCTAGGTAAATGCTAAGAAGTACAAAGGAACTCCCATAGCGGATGCTAGGTAAATGTTAACAAGTACAAAGAAACTCCCATAGAGGATGCTAGGTAAATGTTAACAAGTACAAAGGAACTCCCATAGAGGATGCTAGGTAAATGCTAACAAGTACAAAGGAACTCCCATAGCAGATGCTAGGTAAATGATAATAAGCACAAAGGAACTCCCATAGCAGATGGTAGGTAAATGCTAACAAGTACAAAGGAACTCCCATAGCGGATGCTAGGTAAATGCTAACAAGTACAAAGGAACTCCCATAGCGGATGCTAGGTAAATGCTAACAAGTACAAAGGAACTCCCATAGCGGATGCTAGGTAAATGCTAACAAGTACAAAGGAACTCCCATAGCGGATGCTAGGTAAATGCTAACAAGTACAAAGGAACTCCCATAGCGGATGCTAGGTAAATGCTAACAAGTACAAAGGAACTCCCATAGAGGATGCAAACATTTACTAAAGACAGAAAACACACACAAACCCTTGAACATACACAAACACACACAAACCCTTGAACATACACACACACACACAAACCCTTGAACATACACAAACCCTTGAACATACACACACAACCCCTTGAACATACACAAACACACACAACCCCTTGAACATACACAAACACACACAACCCCTTGAACATACACAAACACACACAAACCCTTGAACACACCCTCACAAACCCTTGAACACACACACAAACCCCTGAACATACACAAACCCTTGAACATACACAAACACACACAATCCCTTGAACATACACAACCCCTTGAACATACACGAACATACACAACCCCTTGAACATACACAAACACACACAAGCCCTTGAACATACACAACCCCTTGAACATACACAAACCCTTGAACATACACAAACCCTTGAACATACACAAACACACACAACCCCTTGAACATACACACACACACACACACAAACCCTTGAACACACACAAACCCTTGAACATACAAACACACACAACCCCTTGAACATACACACACACACACACACAACCCCTTGAACATACACAACCCCTTGAACATACACAAACACACACAAACCGTCCAGATCCGGCAGCTGCTTCTAGGGGCTCTGATGGGGTATCTCTCCATCCAGAGCTCTGAGAACAGACACTCCCACTACAGTTTCTTCTAGAGGTCGACTGATTAATCGGAATGGCCGATTAATTAGGGCCGAT
Organism: Oncorhynchus mykiss; assembly: GCF_057628025.1. Lineage (NCBI taxonomy): Eukaryota > Metazoa > Chordata > Actinopteri > Salmoniformes > Salmonidae > Oncorhynchus > Oncorhynchus mykiss. Next base: position 10,615,756 of record NC_143028.1, on the reverse strand, counting down.
TTCAAGTTTTCATAACAATCGGAAATGGGTATTTTTGGACACCGATTTGGACAATTCTTTTTTTTGTGACACTTTTATTTAATCTTTATTTAACTTGGCAAGTCAGTTAAGAACACATTCTTATTTTCAATGAAGGCCTGGGAACGGTGGGTTAACTGCCTCGTTCAGGGGCAGAACGGCAGATTTTTACCTTGTCAGCTCGGGGGATTCAATCTTGTAACCTTACAGTTAACTAGTCCAACGCTCTAACCACCTGCCTCTCATTGCACTCCACGAGGAGACTGCCTGCGCGAATGCAGTAAGCCAAGGTAAGTTGCTAGCTAGCATTAAACTTATCTTATAAAAAACAATCAATCATAATCACTAGTTAAACTAGTAATATCATCAACCATGTGTAGTTATCTAGGGTGTCCTGCGTTGAATATAATCGATGCGGTGCTGTCGTTGCTCCAATGTGTACCTAACCATAAACATCAATGCCTTTCTTAAAATCAATACACAGAAGTATATATTTTTAAACCTGCATATTTAGCTAAAAGAAATCCAGGTTAGCAAGCAATATTAACCAGGTGAAATTGTGTCACTTCTCTTGCGTTCATTGCATGCAGAGTCAGTGTATATGCAACAGTTTGGGTCGCCTAATTTGCCAGAATTGTATGTAATTATGACATAACATTGAAGGTTGTGCAATGTAACAGGAATATTGAGACTTATGGATGCCACCCGTTAGATAAAATACGGAACGGTTCCGTAGTT